>NC_042964.1:1593274-1638708 GCF_901001165.1 Salmo trutta | reverse complement strand
GGGAGAGGAGGGGAGAGGGAGACGAGGAGAGACAGAGAGAGGGAGAGAGAGAGAGAGGGAGAGAGAGAGAGAGAGAGAGGACAGAGAGAGGGAGAGAGAGAGAGGGAGAGAGACAGAGAGACAGAGAGAGAGACACTAGGGCCAGGAGGGCATTTAAAGGCATTTTCTCTGTGGTCTGTGGAGATCGTATTCATGGTTAAACCTGCGTCTGCCTCGCTACACACCTTCATTCCTGCCCTGTGTTTTATACGGACATTGACGTGTCATTTCCTGTGTGTTGACCTCTGTCCTGACCTCTGTCCGTTACCTGTGTGTTGACCTCTGTCCTGACCTCTGACCTCTGTCCGTTTCCTGTGTGTTGACTCCAGGATTCGGGAGGCACAGGATAAACCCAGGAAGGAGTATGTTCCTAAACCCCGAATGGTCCTGGAGCTGTTACCCCCCAGCGACAGCCACAGTGAGGGGCTCAACACCGCCCCAGGCCCCGCCCGGTCCCCAGGCCCCGCCCGGTCCCCAGGACCCGCCCGGTCCCCAGGTGAGAATACACACACACACAGATACACACTTTATTTTATTTATTTATTTCATTTCACCTTTAGTTAACCAGGTAGGCCAGTTGAGAACAAGTCCTTTATTTAACCAGGTAGGCCAGTTGAGAACAAGTTCTCATTTACAACTGCGACCTGGCCAAGATAAAGCAAAGCAGTTCGACACAAACAAGAACACAGAGTTACACAGACAGACAGACACACACTCCGACACACACTCAGGCACACACTCCAACACACACTCAGGCACACACTCCGACACACACTCAGGCACACACTCCAACACACACTCAGGCACACACTCCGACACACACTCAGGCACACACTCCAACACACACTCAGGCACACACTCCGACACACACTCAGGCACACACACAGATAGACACACACATTGGTTACACACAGACACACACACAGACACACACATCGGTTACACACACACACACAGACACACACAGACACACACACCTGTAATACAGTATGAAAACTATTCAACTAGTCTGTCTGTCTGTCTGTCTGTCTGTCTGTCTGTCTGTCTGTCTGTCTGTCTGTCTGTCTGTCTGTCTGTCTGTGTCTGTCTGACTCCCCGTCTCTCTCCCCGTCTCTCTCCCCGTCTCTCTCTCCGTCTCTCCCCCCGTCTCTCTCCCCCTCTCTCTCCTCGTCTCTCTCCCCCAGTTCCTATGGACCAGCCATGCTGCCGGGCGCTGTATGACTTTGACCCGGAGAACGAGGGTGAGATGGGCTTCAAGGAGGGCGACGTCATCACCCTAACCAATCAGATCGACGATAACTGGTACGAGGGCATGATCAACGGCAAATCAGGTTTCTTCCCCATCAACTACGTAGATATCCTGGTTCCACTTCCTCACTAGGCCGTTACCCCCGCCCAATCCGCGCCCTCCCCCAGCCCCCCACCTCTGCCTAGCCTAAGCCACGCCTTCTTCTCTTCGCTTATGTGAGTGCAGCCGCTTTTCACAACTTTGAGGAACAAAAGACTACGTTTGGATTCTGCTGATAGACAAAGAAGAGGAGGAGAATAACAAAAGAGAGATGAAGAATCGTCTGCTTCATCCCCCTTTCAGTGGGGTCAGTGTGCTTGCAGTGTTGAATGGAGGGAATGATTGTAAAGATGGACTCCTGTGTTTACCAGAGGAGGCTGGTGAGGGGAGGACGGCTCATAATAAAGACTGGAACCGAGAGAATGGAATGGCATCGAACACATATATCCTCCTGTAGGTTTTAACTCCAACCCTGTTTCCATAGAGATATCCTCCTGGAGGTTTTAACTCCAACCCTGTTTCCATAGAGATATCCTCCTGGAGGTTTTAACCCCAACCCTGTTCCTGGAGAGATATCCTCCTGTAGGTTTTAACTCCAACCCTGTTCCTGGAGAGATACCCTCCTGTAAGGTTTTAACTCCAACCCTGTTCCTGGAGAGATACCCTCCTGTAGGTTTTAACTCCAACCCTGTTCCTGGAGAGAGACCCTCCTGTAGGTTTTAACCCCAACCCTGTTCCTGGAGAGATATCCTCCTGGAGAGATACCCTCCTGGAGGTTTTAACTCCAACCTTGTTCCTGGAGAAACAGAGTAGAGAGCTGGTTGAACTAACTAAAGACTGGTAGAAACAGAGTAGAGAGCTGGTTGTATAGACTGTAATCGGGTCCAATGTATTGCATGCTGGGACAAGCCATTTAATAACTGGTGAGGATGATGAGGATGAAGATGTTGTTACAGATGTACGTAAGCTTCTGTTGTGTCCTTTCTTATATTATGTATGTTATACCTGTCAGACGTCAATAAACACTTTTCTCCGTCGCTAGTCAATAAACTGTCCAGTGATTGGTTCAGTCACAGACTGACTCAATTGCACCCCCCCAAAAAACCTGGTGTTTAAGAGCGTTGGGACAGTAACTGAAAGGTCGCTGGTTCGAAATCCCAGAGGTGGACAAATCTGCCGTTCTGCCCTTGAGCAAGGCAGTTATAACGCCCAACAATTGCTCCCCGTGCGGCGATGATGTGGACGCCGATTAAGGCAGCCCCCCCTGGGCACCTCTCTGATTCAGAGGGGTTGGGTTAAATGCAGAAGACACATTTCAGTTGTGCAACTGACTACGTACCCCCTACGTACCCCCTACGTACCCCCTAGATACCCCCTAGATACCCCCTAGGTACCCCCTATGTACCCCCTACGTATCCCCTAGGTACCCCCTAGATACCCCTAGGTACCCCCTACGTACCCCCTAGGTACCCCCTAGGTACCCCCTACGTACCCCCTAGGTACCCCCTAGATACCCCCTAGGTACCCCCTAGGTATCCCCTACGTACCCCCTAGGTACCCCCTAGGTATCCCCTACGTACCCCCTAGGTACCCCCTAGGTATCCCCTACGTACCCCCTAGGTACCCCCTAGGTATCCCCTAGGTACCCCCTAGGTACCCCCTAGATACCCCCTAGGTACCCCCTAGGTATCCCCTACGTACCCCCTAGGTACCCCCTAGATACCCCCTAGATACCCCCTAGGTACCCCCCTAGATACCCCCTAGGTACCCCCTAGGTACCCCCTAGATACCCCCTAGATACCCCCTAGGTACCCCCTACGTACCCCCTAGGTACCCCCTAGATACCCCCTAGGTAACCCCTAGGTACCCCCTAGATACCCCCTAGGTACCCCCTAGGTACCCCTTAGGTACCCCCTAGATACCCCCTAGGTACCCCCTAGATACCCCCTACGTACCCCTTAGGTACCCCCTAGGTACCCCCTACGTACCCCCTAGGTACCCCCTAGATACCCCCTACGTACCCCCTACGTACCCCTTAGGTACCCCCTACGTATCCCCTAGATACCCCCTAGGTACCCCCTAGGTACCCCCTACGTACCCCCTAGGTACCCCCTACGTACCCCCTACGTACCCCCTAGATACCCCCTAGATACCCCCTAGGTACCCCCTAGGTACCCCCTAGGTATCCCCTACGTACCCCCTAGATACCCCCTAGGTACCCCCTACGTACCCCCTAGGTATCCCCTACGTACCCCCTAGATACCCCCTAGGTACCCCCTAGGTATCCCCTACGTACCCCCTACGTACCCCCTAGATACCCCCTAGGTACCCCCTAGGTACCCCCTAGATACCCCCTAGATACCCCCTAGGTACCCCCTACGTACCCCCTACGTACCCCCTAGGTACCCCCTAGATACCCCCTAGGTACCCCCTAGATACCCCCTAGGTATCCCCTACGTACCCCCTAGATACCCCCTAGGTACCCCCTAGGTATCCCCTACGTACCCCCTAGGTACCCCCTAGATACCCCCTACGTACCCCCTACGTACCCCCTAGGTACCCCCTAGGTACCCCCTAGATACCCCCTACCTACCCCCTACGTACCCCCTACGTACCCCCTAGGTACCCCCTACGTACCCCCTAGGTACCCCCTAGGTACCCCCTACGTATCCCCTAGGTACCCCCTAGATACCCCCTACGTACCCCCTACGTACCCCCAAGGTACCCCCTAGATACCCCCTAGATACCCCCTAGGTACCCCCTACGTACCCCCTACGTACCCCCCTAGGTACCCCCTAGGTACCCCCTACGTACCCCCTAGGTACCCCCTACGTATCCCCTACGTACCCCCTAGGTACCCCCTACGTACCCCCTAGATACCCCCTAGATACCCCCTACCTACCCCCTACGTACCCCCTACGTACCCCCTAGGTACCCCCTACGTATCCCCTAGGTACCCCCTACGTACCCCCTACGTACCCCCAAGGTACCCCCTAGGTACCCCCTACGTATCCCCTACGTACCCCCAAGGTACCCCCTAGATACCCCCTAGGTACCCCCTAGGTACCCCCTACGTACCCCCTACGTACCCCCTAGGTACCCCCTAGGTACCCCCTACGTACCCCCTAGGTACCCCCTACGTATCCCCTACGTACCCCCTAGGTACCCCCTAGGTACCCCCTACGTACCCCCTAGATACCCCCTAGATACCCCCTACCTACCCCCTACGTACCCCCTAGGTACCCCCTACGTATCCCCTAGGTACCCCCTAGATACCCCCTACGTACCCCCTACGTACCCCCAAGGTACCCCCTAGATACCCCCTAGATACCCCCTAGGTACCCCCTACGTACCCCCTACGTACCCCCTAGGTACCCCCTAGGTACCCCCTACGTACCCCCTAGGTACCCCCTACGTATCCCCTACGTACCCCCTAGGTACCCCCTAGGTACCCCCTAGATACCCCCTAGATACCCCCTACCTACCCCCTACGTACCCCCTACGTACCCCCTAGGTACCCCCTACGTATCCCCTAGGTACCCCCTAGGTACCCCCTACGTACCCCCTACGTACCCCCAAGGTACCCCCTAGGTACCCCCTACGTATCCCCTACGTACCCCCAAGGTACCCCCTAGATACCCCCTAGATACCCCCTAGGTACCCCCTACGTACCCCCTACGTACCCCCTAGGTACCCCCTAGGTACCCCCTAGGTACCCCCTACGTACCCCCTACGTATCCCCTACGTACCCCCTAGGTACCCCCTAGGTACCCCCTACGTACCCCCTAGATACCCCCTAGATACCCCCTACCTACCCCCTACGTACCCCCTAGGTACCCCCTACGTATCCCCTAGGTACCCCCTAGGTACCCCCTACGTACCCCCTACGTACCCCCAAGGTACCCCCTAGGTACCCCCTACGTATCCCTACGTACCCCCAAGGTACCCCCTAGGTACCCCCTAGGTACCCCCTAGGTACCCCCTACGTACCCCCTACGTACCCCCTAGGTACCCCCTAGGTACCCCCTACGTACCCCCTAGGTACCCCCTACGTATCCCCTAGGTACCCCCTAGGTACCCCCTAGGTACCCCCTACGTACCCCCTAGATACCCCCTAGATACCCCCTACCTACCCCCTACGTACCCCCTACGTACCCCCTAGGTACCCCCTACGTATCCCCTACGTACCCCCTACGTACCCCCTAGGTACCCCCTAGGTACCCCCTACGTACCCCCTACGTACCCCCAAGGTATCCCCTACGTACCCCTTAGGTACCCCATCTTTCCCAAATGGTACTCTATTCCCTATATAGTGCACTACTTTTAGTTGGAGGGACAGTAGGAGAGTAACCAGGCTGTGTCCGGTTAGATCTGTAGGCTGACCGCTGTCCACTGGACATGTCCTCTGTTGAGAAGAGAGACAACGTGACTTGAGATGGAGGGAAGCAAGTTGACAGTCAGAGATATCTCTACAATACAGCATTCTACCGGTTACAGAATAAACGTCCCCTTTTCAGAGTAAAAGTCCCCTTCTTGTACAAAGTATGACGAGACAGAGCAGGCCTGTCTGTTTTACAAGGTCAGGTCTGCATCTGAGATGGCACCCTATTACCCAGTGGTGGTTCTAGCTTGTATGGCTCCCGGGGCGGACACATTCTGCACTAACTGTAATTTTTATTCAGACACAAATAAATAATTAAAACATTTAAAACTATATAAATATAAAAAATATATACAAAAATAAGACTCATAAATTTCAAAAAGAAGTAACAAAGACAAATAGAAAGAAATTTGTGTTGATTTGGCATCAATACATTACCCACCCCCCCAACACTGTCAACCAAGAGTCAAGACTACATTACCCATCCCCCAACACCGTCAACCAAGAGTCAAGACTACATTACCCATCCCCCAACACTGTCAACCAAGAGTCAAGACTACATTACCCACCCCCCCAACACTGTCAACCAAGAGTCAAGACTACATTACCCATCCCCCAACACCGTCAACCAAGAGTCAAGACTACATTACCCATCCCCCAACACTGTCAACCAAGAGTCAAGACTACATTACCCATCCCCCAACACCGTCAACCAAGAGTCAAGACTACATTACCCATCCCCCAACACCGTCAACCAAGAGTCAAGACTACATTACCCATCCCCCAACACTGTCAACCAAGAGTCAAGACTACATTACCCATCCCCCCCAACACTGTCAACCAAGAGTCAAGACTACATTACCCACCCCCCCAACACTGTCAACCAAGAGTCAAGACTACATTACCCATCCCCCAACACTGTCAACCAAGAGTCAAGACTACATTACCCACCCCCCCAACACTGTCAACCAAGAGTCAAGACTACATTACCCATCCCCCCCAACACTGTCAACCAAGAGTCAAGACTACATTACCCATCCCCCCCAACACTGTCAACCAAGAGTCAAGACTACATTACCCATCCCCCCCAACACTGTCAACCAAGAGTCAAGACTACATTACCCATCCCCCAACACTGTCAACCAAGAGTCAAGACTACATTACCCATCCCCCCCAACACTGTCAACCAAGAGTCAAGACTACATTACCCATCCCCCAACACTGTCAACCAAGAGTCAAGACTAAACCAATTCACCTTGGTGGTGTGTAGACTGGTTTTATATTATTATTAACGATTTCGCACAAAGTGGGGAGACCTGAGGTCAACCTACCCCCGCTCCTACTACCTCGGGCTTCCAGTGGGCAGACCTGAGGTCAACCTACCCCCGCTCCTCCTACCTCGGGCTTCCAGTGGGGAGACCTGAGGTCAACCTACCCCCGCTCCTTCTACCTCGGGCTTCCAGTGGGCAGACCTGAGGTCAACCTTCCCCCGCTCCTCCTACCTCGGTCTTCCAGTGGGGAGACCTGAGGTCAACCTACCCCCGCTCCTCCTACCTCGGGCTTCCAGTGGGCAGACCTGAGGTCAACCTTCCCCCGCTCCCTACCTCGGGCTTCCAGTGGGGAGACCTGAGGTCAACCTACCCCCGTCCCTACCTCGGGCTTCCAGTGGGCAGACCTGAGGTCAACCTACCCCCGCTCCTCCTACCTCGGTCTTCCAGTGGGGAGACCTGAGGTCAACCTACCCCCGCTCCTCCTACCTCGGGCTTCCAGTGGGCAGACCTGAGGTCAACCTTCCCCCGCTCCTCCTACCTCGGTCTTCCAGTGGGGAGACCTGAGGTCAACCTACCCCCGCTCCTCCTACCTCGGGCTTCCAGTGGGGAGACCTGAGGTCAACCTACCCCCGCTCCCTACCTCGGGCTTCCAGTGGGCAGACCTGAGGTCAACCTACCCCCGCTCCTCCTACCTCGGTCTTCCAGTGGGCAGACCTGAGGTCCACCTACCCCCGCTCCTCCTACCTCGGTCTTCCAGTGGGCAGACCTGAGGTCCACCTACCCCCGCCCCATCTCGTACTTCTGAGTGGGAGACCTTCCCAGGCAGTAGCCTGCCTAGCTCACATCACAAACTAGAATCAGGGCCCCCCCCCCCCCCCTGATTCGCGCAAATGTCAGCATTCCAATTATTTTTTTGGGTGCGGGCGCGCCGCGTGCCGCCCTGGACGGCTGCCCATGTGTCGCCTATACCTAAATCCGCCACTGATATTACCTATGTAGTTCCTATGTAGCCACCAATTCCCTCAAAGCCAATGCTGGACCTGTGCTCCTCTCTCAGGTTCACGATATGGGTGGTAGAGAAGTGTTTGGAGTCTGAATAGAACCCTATTCCTTATATAGTGCACTACATTTAACCAGATCACACCCACAGGCCCTGGTCAAAAGTAGTGCACTACTAACCCTATAGGCCCTGGTCTAAAGTAGTGCACTACTAACCCTATAGGTCCTGGTCTAAAGTAGTGCACTACTAACCCTATAGGCCCTGGTCTAAAGTAGTGCACTACTAACCCTATATTCACTGGTCAAAAGTAGTGCACTACTAACCCTATAGGCCCTGGTCAAAAGTAGTGCACTACTAACCCTATAGGCCCTGGTCTAAAGTAGTGCACTACTAACCCTATAGGCCCTGGTCAAAAGTAGGCCACTATATTGGGAATAGGGTGCCATTTTTAATGCACACCCAGTCTGTTAAGCTCCTACTGAGATAGGCTGGGCTTTATACAGCTGTCTGCCTGCCTGCCTGTCTGTTTGCCTGTCTGCCTGTTTGCCTGTCTGCCTGTCTGGTTCAATGGGATCACTACAGCGCTTTTATAAAATGTATGGGAGAAAAAAAATGTTATTTATTTTTAATCAATGTATGTCAATTAATTATTATAATTGCCTGTGTTACCACAAACAAAACAGCTATTAGTATTAGTATTTATAAATATTTGATTTGTATTGATCATTCCTATATGCTGTAAATGTATTACTGAATGACGTATATACTGTACTTACACACCATTTGAAGGGCTGACAGACTGTTCCCATTCAAGGTATTTGAAAGTATGTATTGTTGTGTGTTTTCTTGTACATGATATAGTATTGTCGTGTTTTTTTTCTCCACTATTGTAGGCACCTCTTCCACTGCTATTAACTGTTACATACTGATGATGTTTATCGATGTTGTCATTGAAAGATAACCACAGATAAATATTTGTATTTATTTATTTTATTTTTATTTCACCTTTATTTAACCAGGTAGGCTAGTTGAGAACAAGTTCTCATTTACAATTGCGACCTGGCCAAGATAAAGCAAAGCAGTTAGACAACATACAACAACACAGAGTTACACATGGAATAAAACAAACATACAATCAATAATACAGTAGAAAAATCTGTATACATTGTGTGCAAATGTAGTAAGATTAGGGAGATAAGGCAATAAATAGGCCATAGTGGCGAAATAATTACAATTTAGCATTAACACTGGAGTGATAGATGTGCAGATGATGATGTGCAAGTAGAGATACTGGGGTGCAAAAGAGCAAGAACAACTAAAATTAACAGTATGGGGATGAGGTAGTTGGATGGGCTATTTACAGATGGGCTGTGTACAGGTGTAATGATCTGTAAGCTGCTCTGACAGCTGGTGCTTAAAGCTAGTGAGGGAGATATAAGTCTCCAGCTTCAGTGATTTTTGCAATTCGTTCCAGTCATTGGCAGCAGAGAACTGGAAGGAGAGGCGGCCAAAGGAGGAGTTGGCTTTGGGGATGACCAGTGAGATATACCTGCTGGAGCGCGTGCTACGAGTGGGTGCTGCTATGGTGACCAGTGAGCTGAGATAAGACGGAGCTTTACCTAGCAGAGATTTATAGATGACCTGGAGCCAGTGGGTTTGGCGACAAATATGTAGTGAGGGCCAGCCAACGAGAGCATACAGGTCGCAGTGGTGGGTGGTATATGGGGCTTTGGTGACAAAACAGATGGCACTGTGATAGACTACATCCAATTTGCTGAGTGTTGGAGGCTATTTTGTAAATGACATCGCCAAAGTCGAGGATTGGTAGGATGGTCAGTTTTACGAGGGTATGTTTGGCAGCATGAGTGAAGGAGGCTTTGTTACGAAATAGGAAGCCAATTCTAGATTTAATTTTGGATTGGAGATGTTTGATGTGAGTCTGGAAGGAGAGTTTACAGTCTAACCAGACACCCAGGTATTTGTAGTTGTCCACGTATTCTAAGTCAGAGCCGTCCAGAGTAGTGATGCTGGACAGGCGGGCGGGTGAAGGCAGCGATTGGTTGAAGAGCATGCATTTAGTTTTACTAGCATTAAAGAGCAGTTGGAGGCCTCGGAAGGAGAGTTGAATGGCATTGAAGCTCGTCTGGAGGTTAGTTAACACAGTGTCCAAAGAAGGGCTAGAAGTATACAGAATGGTGTCGTCTGCGTAGAGGTGGATCAGAGAATCACCAGCAGCAAGAGCGACATCATTGATGTTTACAGAGAAGAGAGTCGGCCCGAGAATTGAACCCTGTGGCACCCCCATAGAGACTGCCAGAGGTCCGGACAACAGGCCCTCCGATTTGACACACTGAACTCTATCAGAGAAGTAGTTGGTAAACCAGGCGAGGCAGTCATTTGAGAAACCAAGGCTGTTGAGTCTGCCGATAAGAATGGGGTGATTGACAGAGTTGAAAGCCTTGGCCAGGTCAATGAATACGGCTGCACAGTAATGTCTCTTATCGATGGCGGTTATGATATTGTTTAGGATCTTGAGCGTGGCTGAGGTGCACCCATGACCAGCTCTGAAACCAGATTGCACAGCGGAGAAGGTACGGTGGGATTTGAAATGGTTGGTAATCTGTTTGTTAACTTGACCTTAGAAAGGCAGGGCAGGATGGATATGGGTCTATAACAGTTTGGGTCTAGAGTGTCATCCCCTTTGAAGAGGGGGATGACCGCGGCAGCTTTCCAATCTTTAGGGATCTCAGACGATACGAAAGAGAGGTTGAACAGGCTGGTAATAGGGGCACCTACAGAGTAGATGTTTTATTATTACCTCAGTGGTGTTGACTGGAGACAAAATAGGGTTCATCCTTCCTACAAGAGTGGTTTCTTTACTGTGAAGGAAAGGTGTGGGATCACTAAGAGAAGCTCCCCAGTAAGGTTTAGGTAATTTACGCAATGGCACCCTATAGTAGTGCACTATATAGGGAATGTACTCCCGAGTGGCACAGAAGAGGTCTAAGGCACTGCATCTCAGTGCAAGAGGTGTCACTACAGTCCCTGGTTTGAATCCAGGCTGTATCACATCCGGGCCGTGATTGGGAGTCCCAATAGGGCGGCACAGAAATTGGCCCAGTGTCGCTGGGGTAGGCCGTCATTGTAAATAAGAATTTGTTCTTAACTGACTTGCCTAGTTAAATAAAGGTTACATTTTTATAAATAAATAGGACTAGTTACCTTGGTTTGTTTTTGGATGGGTGTCTTGCTCTGAAAACAGAAATGTTCTGTCATAGTGGGAAAGAGGGAGGAGAGGAGAGGGGAGGGGAGGAGAGGAGAGGAGAGGAGAGCCTTCCCTGTAGCTCAGTTGGTAGAGCATGGTGTTTACAACACCAGGGTTGTGGGTTCGATTCCCACGGGGGGCCAGCACAGGAAAAAAACAAAAAAAGTATGATATGTATGAAATTGTATGAAATGTATGCATTCACTACTGTAAGTCGCTCTGGATAAGAGCGTCTGCTAAATGACTAAAATGTAAACTGTAAAAAATGAGAGGGATATGAACCTTGTTGTACTGTTGATGTTGCTGTTGCTGTTTATTTCCTGTATTGGACCACCAGCCCACATTGTGAATGTGTCTGTTGTGAGATGACTACAGTATAATTATGTGACTTATTAAAATAAACATTATGACACATAAGAAGAAGAAGAAAAAGTGTCTTTCTTAAACTCACACAATATGTTGTTTGAATTACAGACTGCAGCTTTAAAACAGTGACGGCAGCAATAAACAACAGTAGGCTACAGTGATGCACAATGAATGGGACTTTGGGGGTAAAACAAGAGACTTGAAAAGGTGTGAAGAAACTGGGTTTGAACACCAGAGCTGGTGAAAGTCCTAAATCAGAATAATGGAACCCAGTAAAACATTAAAAGCCAAGTGGTTTCATACCTTAGAACTGGGAGATAGTTCAAATTCGTAATTCTACGGCTCCAACTCCAGATAGTTCCATAGTAGGTGAATGATTGTACTTTTTGGAATTGAAAGCCTGAGAAGAGTCCATAGTCATGAAAATGAAAGAGCAACATTGCCACCGTGTGGTAACAACAATGCCGGCAAAAAAAGAACTTAATAAAATTTGAGAATTATGTTCGATTAATTAAATACAGTAATAATAATAATAATAACAACAACGTCAAATTCTCTCATAAATAGCCAAGAAACAAACAGTTACGTCTATATCCGTCGTATTTAAAAAAAAATGTTTTTACTAATAATAAAAATTATTATAATTTTATAAATTATTATTATTATGTATTATATATATATATTATTATATAATAAAATTATTATAATATAATAAAAATACAATGCATTACAAGTATTGTAAATTGTTATTTTCAGCTAACAAGCCGCATTAGCAGTACTTGGTCACCAGGCCCATGTCTGTGTGGCTGCAGTGTGGAAACGCAACCACACGGGGCGCTGTCGAGTAGTTCGTTTCACCGCCGGGGGTTTAGACTCAACAAAAAACTAGTTCTTCGCATTTTGACCCACTTTCTGATTTGAACGAAAGGCTTGTTTGTTCTCTCTCTCTCTCTCTCTTTCCGATAGTTTAGCTCGTAGCAAGGCGGTAGAAACACCAAACACTTTACAACCACATCCGAGAGAGAAGAAGGGAACATGGACATGAAAAAGAGAATTCACCTAGAACTGAGAAACAGGACGCCGTCGGATGTAAGTAACTCATATATATCTATATATATATAATTTAACTAGATCTAAACTCGGTAACACCAAAGTTTACGGTGTGTGGAGGTAAGTCATGGCGAGCACATGGGGTCCTCTCATAAGAACAAGCCTTCTACTACAAATGTATGTTATTTATTCTCCCCCCCAAAAAATCGAAATACTTCAGATAAATATGTATATTGTAAACTAGATAGCAGACTGTATTTGAGTCGTTGGTTTTCGTTGGTTTTGGGATCTCCAACGTCGTAACTGTAACAACCAGACAAACCGGGTTCGTGAGGTAAACAGGAAAAAAAATGGCTAACGAAATTAGCTTTTAACCTAACTCAATATTTTTTACCTCAAATAATACAAAATAGTTGTACTTCTATATATCGCAAGTCATCTGCTGCAGTTTTTTAATGTTATTTTATTTTATACATGTGTATATTTTGTAAAAAAGGGGGGAAAAGCCGTAGTTTTAAACGTCAGCTAGCTATAGCAGTTAGCACTGTGAACTTGACTGAAAGCGGTAGCCATTACCTGGTTAGCATGTTGGCTAACTAGCTCGCTACCAAGACAACCATTTTTTCACCGGTTTAAAAGCTACAAAAATATATTTTTTGTTATTAATTTTTTAGTCGACTGAAACGATATTAAATGTACATAGATATGAACCGTTTTGGGGTAGACTTTTTAACCGGTTAAATATGGTTTTATTTATTTGGCTAACAACGTGTGTCTACTTTGAACTGGTGAAATGAGGCTACATCACGTGTCCAGAGTTTACAAACAGTTCTGTTTGTAAGCATGGCTACTAATTCATATCAAATAACTTCCACACACATATTTCAACCTTTTTGATATAAATACTGGTCAAGTATTCCAAATAACTAGGGTTACTACTGAAACAACACTTTTTTTAATCTCTTTCTCTGTCTCTCTCTCTCCCTGTCTCTCTCTGTCTCTCTCTCTCTCCCTGTCTCTCTCTGTCTCTTCCTACCTCTGTTTATCTCCCAGGTTCAGGAGCTGGTCCTGGATAACTGTCGGTCCAACGAGGGGAAGATGGAGGGCATAACGGAGGAGTTTGAGAACCTGGAACTGTTGAGTCTCATCAACGTGGGTCTCATCAACGTCTCAAACATACCCAAATTGGGGAAATTAAAAAAGGTACAACTACAATAGTTTGTATGTGTTTACACCCTGTTTATTTTACAGTGCACCACATCTCCTCCATACCCAAACTGAAGGGGGAAAGGTAGCTAGCCTGCACCACTGGGTCTCGCTGCCATAGTACTGTTTTTATAAAATAACGTTGCATCACAGTAGACCAGCATGAATCTACAGGTTGTTTTGATTTTATTATTTAACCTAAAGTTGGGCCATGTGGTGAATAATGTGTTTCCTACCCTCAGCTAGAGGGTATATAAAATCAACAAAATACCATTTGTTAATTTGCCATCTAAAATCACACTGGATGTATTGCATTGGGAGCGTAGTTATTTCACTGTACAGCCGTACCTATGGATTGTAGATCAATGACATGGGTGGGGGGTATCAAGTCTACTCAATGACACTCAGAATGTTTCCTCTTCTTCTTCTGTAGTTGGAGCTGAGTGACAACAGGATATCTGGTGGTTTGGAGGTGTTGGCCGAGAGGCTGGTCAACCTCACACACCTCAACCTCTCCGGGAACAAGTTCAAGGACATCAGCACACTGGAACCACTGGTGAATAAGACTGTTGTGGCCGTGTATAAAACGGCTATAGCTGTTAGTTTTTTTATAAGACTAACAGGCGGGAGTACGATTGGTTATAACCTCCCCTTTTTCTAACTTTTTAAATAAGACTGTTGCCGCTCTTCATATGTGTTGTAACTGTGAATAACTGTCATAACCTCTCACCCCCCCTCGCCCGCCATTAGAAAAAACTTCCCGTGCTGAAGTCTCTGGACCTGTTTAACTGTGAGGTCACCAACCTGGGAGATTACAGAGAGAGCATCTTCAAGCTCCTCCCGCAACTCACGTACCTCGATGGCTACGATATCGAAGACTGCGAAGCCTCCGATTCGGACGGCGAGGGAGACGGGATCGATGACGACGACGATGAAGGTAAGACTTGCTGAAGTGGAACTTTAAAAACAAACAAAAAATCCGATTTAGAAATAGCATCTACAAGGTTGACAAATGAGCAGAATATCCAGTGTGGCTCAGTTGGTAGAGCATGGTGTTTGCAACGCCAGGGTTGTGGGTTCGATTCCCACGGGGGGCCAGTACGGAAGGGGGGGGGAAAATGTATGCATTCACTACTGTAAGTCGCTCTGGATAAGAGCGTCTGCTAAATGACTAAAATGTAAATATAAGCAAGAACATCAAGGAACAACCATATAATAGCCCCCCCCAAAAAAAATCTTGTCATTTGTGTCGGGGAAAATAAACGGACACGGTCACTTGAATCTGTTTTGTTATTAGTCTTTATGAAGATGCTGAATGCCCTGGTGAAAAGTAGTTACACTATATAGGGGTCCGTTTCAGACATATCCAACTAATTAAAATGGCACTTACATTACATTTTAGTCATTTAGCAGACGCTCTTATCCAGAGCGACTTACAGTAGTGAATGCACACATTTCATACAATTTCATACATTTTTTTTTTCTTCCTGTGCACTTGACTGAACTGATGTTGTCCATGGTCTGTCACTGTGAAACAGAGGGAGGGAGGGAGGGAGGGAGGGAGGGAGAGAGAGCACATTTTTGGTCGGCAATAAAAAAATCCCTGGTATATCACCTGCACGTGGGTTGTTGCCAGAGAGGGGAGGAGGCGGGCGAGACTGCGACTGCGCAGCAGGTAAAGTAACAATATACAGCAGACGAACTAGACAGCCAACCAAACTACAGTATTTAGCTGTTGGCACGTTACTGCCACGTTTAAAAACATGACACCGGCTTTCCAAACGCAAATTGCCGACACGCAGTTGCTGAAACCAGCGTAGGCTGGTTATGAAACGGTCTCCTGATTCTCTAGGATTCTTCTCTATTCAATACTGGACAGGTAATTCTGACTAAGTAAAAATATATATATATGTGTGTGTATATATATGTGTGTGTGTGTGTGTGTATATGTGTGTGTGTATATATATATATATATATATATATATATAGTAATAGCCTAATTGACGAGTAACTCCTATGCTGTCAATGTCTCCCCTGAACACAAACTATTTTATCCTTACAAATAGATAAACATCTTAGTTAGCCACCGTAGCCGTTTTGATCCCGTTTCCGTTGAAGGAGTAACTTTTTTTATTTATTTTATAAGTATTTGGTTGTAATGTTACCCGGTGGCCAACCACAGGACGTGTAGGCGGGTTTTCTCTCTCCATCTCTGCTCTCTAACACACAACACATTGTTTTAAAAAACAAAACAAAATAATCCGCTGGCCAGTAGGACCTTGATAAGCTGACTGGTGTGTTTGGTTGGACCAACCGCCTGCAACCATTAGCTTCCCAGATGGAGGGTTGATGGACCACGAGTCTTTTATAAAGTAGTCTAGTAGTATTTTGCTTTGTGGGTGAGGGGTGTTAAGTGCCTTGCTCAAAGCCACAACGGCAGGAGATATAATACGAGATCTGAAATTATTATTCATTATTGAAACCCTTGGTAAAGATGAGGAATAATGACTCTGTAAAATAAATCATTCAAGTTATATTGTGTTGCTCTAAAACATTTTTATAAAAAAAGGTGTATTTTTATACTAATATAATTCCTCAGAGAAACAGATTTTTTTTTTTTTTTTTTTAAGTAATGTGGGTTTTTTTTACCTCTGAAGGGGAGAGGTCAAAATTGACATCACCAAAGGTTGTTATAAATAAAGTATTATTTAGTCCCATATTCCTAGCACACAATGACAACATCAAGCTTGTAACTGTCACCACGACGTGTTAATCTCCGCTGTTATCGCTGAGGTTAGCTCGTCTTGGGAGGTGGTATTGGATTAATCGGATGACCCCTAGAGGTGAAAGAAACCCACACCTATTTAGGAGAGGTGCTGGCTAGCGGAGTAGAACACTTGAAACATTTTAAAGGAGAGATTCTTCACTCTGGGAGCTCAGATGTAATAATTGAACAGGCAACGTTAGGACAGACAAGCTGTCTTCATCGGGGTATAATGACTGCGAGACCCTACCCGTTCGGGGGGGAGTCTTAATTGTTTAAAATATAATTTATATACGTGTTATATATATATATATGTGTGTGTGTGTGTGTGTAATTTTGTGAAGTGGTTCCTTACATCATACAACAACAAACATTTCTGCCACCTTTTTAAGGTTTAAGACTTTTTTTTATTTGCTTTTCTTTTTTGGACCAAGTGACGTGAGCTTTTGGACAAGTAGAAAATCAGTCCCACTTGGCTTTTTTTTTTTTTTTTAAATGAAGAAAAAAGTCAAGCCCTCTGGTCTGTCCTGTAGAAGACAGGGGGAGGACAGTGGGTCTAATGTCTCTGGTCTGTCCTGTAGAAGACAGGGGGAGGACAGTGGGTCTAATGTTGTCTCTGGTCTGTCCTGTAGAAGACAGGGGGAGGACAGTGGGTCTAATGTTGTCTCTGGTCTGTCCTGTAGAAGACAGGGGGAGGACAGTGGGTCTAATGTTGTCTCTGCTCTGTCCTGTCCTGTAGAACAAGAGGGGGGAGAGTCTGAGGAGGACTTTGATGAAGAGGAGGAGGACGATGACGAAGAGGTCATTGCGGAGGAAGATGACGACAGTGCGGAGAGCGAAGAGGTAAGATCCGGCCCATGAAGGGGGACAACATTTTATTTGTAGAATTTCAGGGGGGGGGGAACTCTGTATACTTAAAAAAAATGCCTGTGTAGAAATGGAATTGAACCTACAGTAAGTTTCTTGGCTGTATGTCCAGCTTGCTAATAATCACAGAAATGAAAGCTAGATAGCCGACCATTTTAGCGCTAAAAAAAATTAATAGAGGAAATGCAACCAATTTTCAGTTCTCCGGAAACTGGTTTAAGACCGACTGCAATCAGGGGGAACAGAATGACTTTAACAATATTCTAAAAGTAGTCCTGACTCTCTAAATACAGCCGCTGCAGACACCTAGACTTTCGCAAAGCATGATCAACAAGTTAGAGCGCTAACATTTAGCTAACCATGAAACAACACTGCAGACGTTAGCACACACATCCCTGGGTCGCTCCTCTTTTCAGTTCGCTGCAGCCGGCGACTGGAACGAGCTGCAACAAAACACTCAAAACTGGACAGTTTTATCTCCATCTCTTTATTCAAAGACTCAATCATGGACTCTCTTACTGACAGTTGTGGCTGCTTTGTGTGATGTATTGTTGTCTCTACCTTATTGACCTTTGTGCTGTTGACTTTGCCCAATAATGTTTATACCATGTTTAGTGCTGCTGCCTTCTTGTGTTGCTACCATGTTGTGTTGCTTTCTGGCCATGTCTTAGGTCTCTCTTTATGTAGTGTGTCTCTCTTGTTGTGGTATATGTTTTGTCCTATATTTATAGTTTAAATAAGGAGTCCTTTTGGTAGGCCGTCGTTGTAAATAAGAATTTGTTCTGAACTGACTTGCCTAGTTAAATAAAATAATCTACCGCTGAAACTACACTGCAGACGGATGTTAGCTGTACTAACTGTTTCTCTCTCTAGGATGGGGAGGTGAACGGAGATATCGATGATGACGATGACGACGACGAAGATGATGGTTAGTACCGTTATCCAATCTCACAGGCCTAGTGTAGCTCTATCCTGGTCTGGTCTAGTGTAGCTCTATCCTGGTCTAGTGTAGCTCTATCCTGGTCTAGTGTAGCTCTATCCTGGTCTAGTGTAGCTCTATCCTGGTCTAGTGTAGCTCTATCCTGGTCTAGTGTAGCTCTATCCTGGTCTAGTGTAGTGTAGCTCTATCCTGGTCTAGTGTAGTGTAGCTCTATCCTGGTCTAGTGTAGTGTAGCTCTATCCTGGTCTAGTGTAGCTCTATCCTGGTCTAGTGTAGTGTAGCTCTATTCTGGTCTAGTCTAGTGTAGCTCTATTCCGGTCTGGTGTAGCTCTATTCTATCCTGGTCTGGTGTTTTAAAGGCTGTGATCCCTATATAGAGCCCTATGAACCGTGGTCTAAGTAGTACACTACATAGGGAATAAGGTGTATAGAGCCCTATGAACCGTGGTCTAAGTAGTACACTACATAGGGTCTTTTGGGACACAACCAGACACGTTCTTCTGTTTGGTGCCCGTGTCTAAATGTCCTCTTCTCTTTTCTAGATGAGGATGACTCTCCAGCGAAAGGAGAGAAGAGGAAGAGGGATCCTGAGGATGATGACGATGAAGATTCAGTGTCCTCCCCTCCACCCCTCAATATCTGATTCCAGCCCTCCATCTCTCTGATTCCACCCCTCCATCTCTCTGATTCCACCCCTCCATCTCTCTGATTCCACCCCTCCATCTCTCTGATTCCACCCCTCCATCTCTCTGATTCCACCCCTCCATCTCTCTGATTCCACCCCTCCATCTCTCTGATTCCACCCCTCCATCTCTCTGATTCCACCCCTCCATCTCTCTGATTCCACCCCTCCATCTCTCTGATTCCATCTCTCTGATTCCACCCCTCCATCTCTCTGATTCCACCCCTCCATATCTCTGATTCCACCCCTCCATCTCTCTGATTCCATCTCTCTGATTCCAGCCCTCCATCTCTCTGATTCCACCCCTCCATCTCTCTGATTCCATCTCTCTGATTCCACCCCTCCATCTCTCTGATTCCACCCCTCCATCTCTCTGATTCCACCCCTCCATCTCTCTGATTCCACCCCTCCGTCTCTCTGATTCCATCTCTCTGATTCCACCCCTCCGTCTCTCTGATTCCATCTCTCTGATTCCACCCCTCCATCTCTCTGATTCCATCTCTCTGATTCCACCCCTCCATCTCTCTGATTCCATCTCTCTGATTCCACCCCTCCATCTCTCTGATTCCATCTCTCTGATTCCAGCCCTCCATCTCTCTGATTCCATCTCTCTGATTCCAGCCCTCCATCTCTCTGATTCCAGCCCTCCATCTCTCTGATTCCACCCCTCCATCTCTCTGATTCCACCCCTCCATCTCTCTGATTCCAGCCCTCAATATCTCTGATTCCAGCCCTCCATCTCTCTGATTCCATCTCTCTGATTCCACCCCTCCGTCTCTCTGATTCCACCCCTCCGTCTCTCTGATTCCACCCCTCCGTCTCTCTGATTCCACCCCTCCATCTCTCTGATTCCACCCCTCCATCTCTCTGATTCCATCTCTCTGATTCCACCCCTCCATCTCTCTGATTCCACCCCTCCATCTCTCTGATTCCACCCCTCCATCTCTCTGATTCCAGCCGGTCTCAAAATACAACACTGTCCCTTTAAGACATAAAAAAACTGGGTTAATAACTCATTAACTAGCGAAGGATATGAACAATGTGTTTCTTTAATCTCAAAACAAGCAGTCGACTCAACTTCAGCTGTAAACACAGTCCAAGGTAAATGTCACAGAGCCATTTATGGCAACGGTCTATTTGCATATAGGCCCTAGTTTCGTTTTTGTTTCGGTGTGTTTCACTGAAAGTGGCTAATATTGCGTTTTTGATTCCGTCACAATTCCACCTCCCACGACCCCTCAGTATCTCAGATACCCCTTCTGTTGTCCCCTTCTTGCCTGTCTCTGCCCCTTTTCCCCCCTAAATCCCTCCAGCCAATCTAGGATGTCCCGAATTGTACCTTAGTCCCTAGTGTGCTACTTTTGACCAGGGCCCAAAGCCCTGAACTCATCAGAAAAGCCCTGTGGGTCCTGGTCAACAGTAGTGCACTAATATATATATATATATATATAGGGAATAGTGTGGTATTTTTTTGATTTTGAGATGTGGCCCTACACACACCCTCCGTTGCAAGAACACCTGGAGGTTCCGTGACCTCACCGGGCGGTGGGAGGGGCTCTCTGTGACGTCATAACGACGTCACCACCTGGAGGTTCCGTGACGTCATCGACTCCTTCGGAGCTCTCCGTCTGTAAACGACCTCGTCGCCCTGACAACCAACCAATCACCCAATCACCTTTTCCCAACAAGGGGAACAACTCCCCAACAGTGCCTGTTATACCTACCAAATGGCACCCTATTGGCTATTTTGTGCACGCACCACTTTTGGTTAGGGCCTGTGTAGGTCTCTTTAGTGCACTATATAGGGAATAAGGGGGGGGGGGGCCGTGTAGGACATAATCAGAGCTTTTTAAAATATTTTTTCAGAAGACTTTGTTGTTTTTTTTCTTAATTTTGTTGTTGTTGCTGTCTGTCTCCTCCCTCCCTTGTGTTTTGGGTTAGGGTTGGACTGGAGCTATCCCCTACGTAGTGCACTACTCTACGGGTCCCGGTTAAAGTAGTGCACTACAGAGTAGTGCACTACGTAGGGTACCACTGGGGATGCAAGCCTCCTAGTTGTGGCTCTGTTTTTACTTTCTGTAAGTTAAGACAAAATGTACAAAAATTTACTTTGTAAATAAAATCTTAACATTTTCCTCCTTGCTCTCTTGTATGTCCTTTTCAATTAAAAAAAAAATTTTTTTATATCGTTGTCTACCCCCATTCTAACGCGCCCGCTTTGCCATGAACTAGAAAACGCTGTGCTGACGTTTTAAAGAGTACAGAACTATTTTCTGTGTTGGCAGGCTCTTGTACTCTTATTTCTCACCCAGGACCAGTTGGGGGGGGGAACAAACATTAAAAATGGTTGTCAAATGTCTGTTCTAAGTATACTATAATACAAAAGTATGTGGACACCCCTTCAAACAGGAAAATGCTCATGCAGAGGCGGTGCTCCTAGTGGCCGGGGACTTTAATGCAGGGAATCTTAAATCAGTTTTACCTCATTTCTACAAGCATGTTAAATGTGCAACCAGAGGGGAAAAGAACTCGGGACCACCTTTACTCCACACACAGAGATGTATACAAAGCTCTCCCTCGTCCTCCATTTGGCAAATCTGACCATAATTCTATCCTCCTGATTCCTGCTTACAAGCAAAAACTAAAGCAGGAAGTACCAGTGACTCGCTCAATATGGAAGTGGTCAGATGACGCAGATGCTACGCTACAGGACTGTTTTGCTGCACAGACTGGAATATGTTCTGGGATTCATCCAATGATGTTGAGGACTACACCACCTCAGTCACCGGCTCAATAAGTGCATCGACGACATCGTCCCCACAGTGACTACGTACAGATCCCAACCAGAAGCCATGGATTACAGGCAACATCCACACCGAGCTAAAGGCTAGAGCTGCCGCTTTCGAGGAGCGGGACACTAATCCGGACGCTTATAAGAAATCCCGCTTCGCCCTCAGATGAACCATCAATACAGGACTAAAATCGAATCCTACTACACCGGCTCTGATGCTCGTCGGATGTGGCAGGGCTTGCAAACTATTACAGACTACAAAGGGAAGCACAGCCGCGAGCTGCCCAGTGACGTGAGCCTACCAGACAGGCTAAAAGCCTTTTATTCTCGCTTCGAGGCAAGCAACACTGAAGCATGCATGAGAGCACCAGCTGTTCTGGACGACTATGTGATGTATTACCAGGACATGTATTCAAAGCATGCGTGGACCAACTGCCAAGTATCGAAACTGACATTTTCAACCTTTCCCTGACCGAGTCTGTAATATCTACGTTTCAAACAGAACACCATAGTCCCTGTGCCCAAGAAAGCGACGGTAACATCCCTAAATGATTACCGCCACGTAGCACTCACGTCAGTAACCATGAAGTGCTTTGAAAGGCTGGTCATGGCTCACATCAACACCATCAACCCGGAAACCGAGACTCCAATTCGCATTCCGCCCCAACAGGTCCACAGATGATGCAATCTCAATCGCACTCCACCCTGCCCTTTCCCACCTGGACAAAAAGGAACACTTATTTGAGAATGCTCTTCATTGACTACAGCTCAGCGTTCAACACCATAGTGCCTTCAAAGCTCATCACTAAGCTAAGAACCCTGGGAGTAAACACCTCCCTCTGTAACTGGATCCTGGACTTCCTGACAGGCCGCCCCCAGGTGGTGAGGGTAGGTAACAACACATCTGCCACGTTGATCCTCAACACAGAGGCCCTTTAGGTGCGCGTGCTTAGTATTCCCTGTTCACCCACAACTGCGCGGCCAAGCACGACAACAACACCATTACAACAGTGGTAGGCCTGATCACCGACAACGACGAGAACAATCTCTCCCTCAAGACAATGGAGCTGATGGTGGACTACAGGATAATGAGGGTTGAACAGACCCCCGTTAACATCAACAGGGCTATAGTGGAGAGGGTTGAGAGCTTCAAGTTCCTTGGTGTCCAAACACACCAAGACAGTCGTGAAAAGGGCACGACAACACCTTTTCCCCCTCAGGAGACTGGAAAGATTTTGCATGGGTCCCCAGAACCTCAAGAAGTTCTACTGCTGCACCTTTGAGAGCATCCTGACCAGATGCATCACCGCCTGGTATGGCAACTGCTCGGGCATCTGACTAAGGTGCTACAGAGGGTAGTGCGTACGGCCCAGTACATCATTGGGGCCGAGCATCCAGCCATCCCGGACTTATATACCAGGCGGTGTCAGAGGAAGGCCCAAAAAATTGTCAAAGACTCCAGTCACCCAAGTCAAACTGTTCTATCTGCTACCACACGGCAAGCGGTACCGGAGCGCCAAGTCTAGGACCAAAAGGCTCCTTAACAGCTTCTACCATCAAGCTATAAGACTGCTGAACAATTAATCAAAATGGCCTCCCGGACTGTTTACATTGACACCCCCCCCACCATGTTTTTACACTGCTGCTACTCGTTGTCTATGCATAGTCACTTTACCCCTACCTACATGTACATATTACCTCGACTCACCTGTAACCCCTATATATAGCCTCGTTATTGTGTTACTTTTTATTTGATTTTCTACTATTTTCTAGTTTATTTAGTATATATTTTCTAGTTTATTTAGTATATATTTCCTTAACTCTTTCTTGAACTGTATTGTTGGTTAAAGGGCTTATAAGTAAGCATTTCACGGTAAGGTCTCTACACCTGTTGTATTCGGCGCATGTGACAAATACAATTTCATTTGAAGAACTATTCATTGAAAGGGAGTGGACAGGCCAGGTGATGGATAGGCCAGGTGATAGGCAGCTGAAAGGCAGCGGACAGGCCAGGTGATGGACAGGCCAGGTGATAGGCAGCGGAGAAGCCAGGTGAGTCATGAAAGAACAGTGAAGACATGAGACACGCAACTCAAAAACCTCCCCTATTGATCTTGTTCCGAGACAATTATCCTACCTAGACTAGCCTACAACACTACGATCCTACCTAGACTAGCCTACAACACTATGATCCTAGACTAGCCTACAACACTATGATCCTCCCTAGACTAGCCTACAACACTATGACCCTAGACTAGCCTACAACACTATGATCCACCCTAGACTAGCCTACAACACTATGATCCACCCTAGACTAGCCTACAAAACTATGATCCTACCTAGACTAGCCTACAACACTATGAAATTACCTAGACTAGCCTACAACACTATGATCCTAGACTAGCCTACAACACTATGATCCTACCTAGACTAGCCTACAACACTATGATCCTCCCTAGACTAGCCTACAACACTATGATCCTCCCTAGACTAGCCTACAACACTATGATCCTACCTAGACTAGCCTACAACAACACTATGATCCTCCCTAGACTAGCCTACAACACTATGATCCTCCCTAGACTAGCCTACAACACTATGATCCTCCCTAGACTAGCCTACAACACTATGATCCTCCCTAGACTAGCCTACAACACTATGATCCTCCCTAGACTAGCCTACAACACTATGATCCTCCCTAGACTAGCCTACAACACTATGATCCTAGACTAGCCTACAACACTATGATCCTCCCTAGACTAGCCTACAACACTACGATCCTCCCTAGACTAGCCTACAACACTATGATCCTCCCTAGAATAGCCTACAACACTATGATCCTAGACTAGCCTACAACACTATGATCCTCCCTAGACTAGCCTACAACTCTACGATCCTCCCTAGACTAGCCTACAACAACACTATGATCCACCCTAGACTAGCCTACAACAACACTATGATCCTCCCTAGACTAGCCTACAACACTATGATCCTCCCTAGACTAGCCTACAACACTATGATCCTCCCTAGACTAGCCTACAACACTATGATCCTCCCTAGACTAGCCTACAACACTATGATCCTCCCTAGACTAGCCTACAACCACACTATGATCCTCCCTAGAATAGCCTACAACACTATGATCCTAGACTAGCCTACAACACTATGATCCTCCCTAGACTAGCCTACAACACTACGATCCTCCCTAGACTAGCCTACAACAACACTATGATCCACCCTAGACTAGCCTACAACACTATGATCCTCCCTAGACTAGCCTACAACACTATGATCCTCCCTAGACTAGCCTACAACACTATGATCCTCCCTAGACTAGCCTACAACACTATGATCCTCCCTAGACTAGCCTACAACCACACTATGATCCTCCCTAGACTAGCCTACAACACTATGATCCACCCTAGACTAGCCTACAACACTATGATCCTCCCTAGACTAGCCTACAACACTATGATCCTCCCTAGACTAGCCTACGACACTATGATCCTCCCTAGACTAGCCTACGACACTATGATCCTCCCTAGACTAGCCTACGACACTACGATCCTCCCTAGACTAGCCTACAACACTATGATCCTCCCTAGACTAGCCTACAACACTATGATCCTCCCTAGACTAGCCTACAACACTATGATCCTCCCTATACTAGCCTACAACAACACTATGATCCACCCTAGACTAGCCTACAACACTATGATCCTCCCTAGACTAGCCTACAACACTATGATCCTAGACTAGCCTACAACACTATGATCCTAGACTAGCCTACAACACTATGATCCTACCTAGACTAGCCTACAACACTATGATCCTACCTAGACTAGCCTACAACACTATGATCCTAGACTAGCCTACAACACTATGATCCTACCTAGACTAGCCTACAACAACACTATGATCCTCCCTAGACTAGCCTACAACACTATGATCCTCCCTAGACTAGCCTACAACACTATGATCCTCCCTAGACTAGCCTACAACACTATGATCCTCCCTAGACTAGCCTACAACACTATGATCCTCCCTAGACTAGCCTACAACACTATGATCCTCCCTAGACTAGCCTACAACACTATGATCCTCCCTAGACTAGCCTACAACACTATGATCCTCCCTAGACTAGCCTACAACACTATGATCCTAGACTAGCCTACAACACTATGATCCTCCCTAGACTAGCCTACAACACTACGATCCTCCCTAGACTAGCCTACAACACTATGATCCTCCCTAGAATAGCCTACAACACTATGATCCTAGACTAGCCTACAACACTATGATCCTCCCTAGACTAGCCTACAACACTACGATCCTCCCTAGACTAGCCTACAACAACACTATGATCCACCCTAGACTAGCCTACAACACTATGATCCTCCCTAGACTACCCTACAACACTATGATCCTCCCTAGACTAGCCTACAACACTATGATCCTCCCTAGACTAGCCTACAACACTATGATCCTCCCTAGACTAGCCTACAACACTATGATCCTCCCTAGACTAGCCTACAACCACACTATGATCCTCCCTAGACTAGCCTACAACACTATGATCCACCCTAGACTAGCCTACAACACTATGATCCTCCCTAGACTAGCCTACAACACTATGATCCTCCCTAGACTAGTCTACAACACTATGATCCTCCCTAGACTAGCCTACAACACTATGATCCTCCCTAGACTAGCCTACGACACTATGATCCTCCCTAGACTAGCCTACAACACTACGATCCTCCCTAGACTAGCCTACAACACTATGATCCTCCCTAGACTAGCCTACAACACTATGATCCTCCCTAGACTAGCCTACAACACTATGATCCTCCCTAGACTAGTCTACAACACTATGATCCTCCCTAGACTAGCCTACAACACTACGATCCTCCTAGACTAGCCTACAACACTACGATCCTCCCTAGACTAGCCTACAACACTACGATCCTCCCTAGACTAGTCTACAACACTATGATCCTCCCTAGACTAGCCTACAACACTATGATCCTAGACTAGCCTACAACACTACGATCCTCCCTAGACTAGCCTACGACAACACTGCATCTGCCAGCTGTTGGCTAGAATGCACGTGACTATACCAGCAGTGTAGTCTACACCCCCAGGACCCCGAATAATATTTATTAATCAAAAGCAGTTGTTTAAATATGCAAAACCTGTTTCGTTTTAATGCTGTTGAGACATTTTAATTGGCTGAATTAATTTTGATCCGTCTTTTTAATGGTGTGCTCCATATTTAGTGTAAGACGGGTTATAGGCCGGTCTGTTGTTGAACACATGACATTAGGTAGGGTAGGCACCAGCCTTTATTGGTAATTACTGCAGTATAGTAATACTACTACTAATAATACAACTGTTTGAGAAGGTTTGAATCCTAAGCAACCTGCCTATACATTGAAGTACAGCAGACCAACATAGCTACTGTAGTAGGTCAAAGCTTTGTGCTGGGAAAAACCTTGGTGGAGCATGAATGGAGTAGGCATTGTGGTGCTGTAAAACCTTGGTAGAGCATGAATGGAGTAGGCATTGTGGTGCTGTAAAACCTTGGTAGAGCATGAATGGAGTAGGCATTGTGGTGCTGTAAAACCTTGGTGGAGCATGAATGGAGCAGGCATTGTGGTGCTGTAAAACCTTGGTGGAGCATGAATGGAGTAGGCATTGTGGTGCTGTAAAACCTTGGTGGAGCATGGGTGGAGTAGGCATTGTGGCGCTGTAAAACCTTGGTGGAGCATGGGTGGAGTAGGCATTGTGGCGCTGTAAAACCTTGGTGGAGCATGGGTGGAGTAGGCATTGTGGCGCTCGTGAATTTCCTTTATTTTTCGTTTTCAGACTAATGCCTACTTCTCACTGAAAATTGAAGTTTTGTTGTTTTTTAAAATCAATCTGGAGTCAGGAACACCTATCTAAGTAAAGCTTTTGGACAGAGTGTCTCACTTGACGTAAGAGAATACAATCATATAAGAAAATAGTATTGTCATTCATGTTAGATGTAATTACATTTAATCTGCTGCATTAAAAACATACATTTACCTTGTAAATATACAAGGCAGCTGGATTGAGGACATGTGATTGAGTATCGAAACAGGACACAATGAATGAATGGACCTACTGTACTATAGACTAACAGGACTGGCTGTGTTAAGACACAATGAATGAATGGACCTACTGTACTATAGACTAACAGGACTGGCTGTGTTAAGACACAATGAATGAATGGACCTACTGTACTATAGACTAACAGGACTGGCTGTGTTAAGACACAATGAATGAATGGACCTACTGTACTATAGACTAACAGGACTGGCTGTGATAAGACACTATGATGGACCTACTGTACTATAAACTAACAGGACTGGCTGTGTTAAGACACAATGAATCAATGGGCCTACTGTACTATAGACTAACAGGACTGGCTGTGTGGTGGAAATGCAAAGGGCTTGAGCTAGTTCAGTTAAATTACAAAAACGACTGGAGAGAATGAAGACAGTCCAGTTTCCTGTCAGACAGGATAAAAGAGGTAAAACAGTATATGGTATCTGGACGTGAGCTTTCTGTCTAACAAAATCCATCTTGAGAGATCCATCGCTACAGAGTGGTGTGGAATGTTCGGATCCTTATTCAAGCAGTCCTCCATCGAGTAGATCTGAGGAGGTTCGATTGGTGGTTGCGATCTGATTGGTCGGTTCAGGCAGAGGAGAGGATCTGATTGGTCGGTTCAGGCAGAGGAGAGGATGTGATTGGTCGGTTCAGGCTGAGGAGAAGCCGTCCTCTTCCAGAGCGTCGGAGATCAAGATGGAGAGCTGAGAGAACGATGGCCTTTCCTCCGCTCTCTGGAGATGGACGGAGAGGGAGGGAGGGAGGGAGGGAGGGAGGGAGGGAGGGAGGGAGGGAGGGAAAGATACGGAGGGAGGGAGGGAGACAAAGAGAGAGAGAGATTTTGAGTACATTTTCTCAGTGAAATCAATGTAATGAGCAAATGTCAAATTGGCTTTTTACCATATTACCGTACGACAGACCACGTATTCACCCTGCACACCCTAATTGACTAACAAACAAACTGAAACAAAGGCAGTGTCTTCTCATGACTTGTTGATTTCAAAAAAGCTTTTGACTCAATCTGGTACGAGGGTCTGCTAGACAAATTAATGGAAAGTGGTGTTGGGGAAATACAAATTACATTTTAAAATTCATGTATAAAAACAAGTGTGTGGTTAAAAATGGCAAAAAACACATTTCTTTCCACAGGGTCGTGGGGTGAGACAGGGATGCAGCTTAAGCCCCACCCTCTTCAACATATATATAATGAATTGGCGAGGGCAATAGAACAGTCTGCAGCACCCGGCCTCACCCTACTAGAATCTGAAGTCAAATGTCTACTGTTTACTGATGATCTGGTGATTCTGTCCCCAACTAAGGAGGGCCTACAGCAGAACCTAGATATTCTGCACAGATTCTGTCAGACCTGGACCCTGTCAGACCTGGGCCCTGTCAGACCTGGATCCTGACAGACCTGGGCCCTGACAGACATGGGCCCTGTCAGACCTGGGCCCTGACAGACCTGGGCCCTGACAGACCTGGACCCTGACAGACCTGGACCCTGACAGACCTGGACCCTGACAGACCTGGGCCCTGACAGTAAATCTCAGTAAGACAAAAATAATGGTGTTCCAAAAAAGGTCCAGTCGCCAGGACCACGAATACAAATTCCATCTAGACACCATTGGTCTGGAACACACACAAAACTATACATACCTCGGCCTAAACATCAGCACCACAGATAACTTTCAAAAAGCTGTGAACATTCTGAGAGACAAGGTAAGAAGGGCTTCTATGCCATCAAAAGGAAGATAAAATTTGACATACCAATTAGGATCTGGAAAAAAATACTTTAATCAGTTATAGAACCCATTGCCCTTTATGGTTGTGAGGTCTGGGGTCCTGCTCACCAACCAAGAATTCACAAAATGGGACAAACACCAAATTGAGACTACATGCAGAATTCTGCAGAAATATCCTCTGTGAACAACGTAAAACATCAAATAATGCAGAGCAGAATAAGGCCGATAACCAATAATGATCAAAATCCAGAAAAGAGCTGTTAAAATCTACAACCACCTAAGAAGAAGCGATTCCAAAACCTTCCATAACAAAGCCATCACCTACAGAGAGATGAACCTGGAGAAGAGTCCCCTAAGCAAGCTGGTCCTGGGGCTCTGTTCACAAACACAAACAGACCCCACAGAGCCCCAGGACAGCAACACAAACAGACCCCACAGAGCCCCAGGACAGCAACACAAACAGACCCCACAGAGCCCCAGGACAGCAACACAAACAGATCCCACAGAGCCCCAGGACAGCAACACAAACAGACCCCACAGAGCCCCAGGACAGCAACCCAAACAGACCCCACAGAGCCCCAGGACAGCAACACAAACAGACCCCACAGAGCCCCAGGACAGCAACACAATTAGACCCAACCAAATCATGAGAAAACAAAAAGATCATTACTTGACACATTGGAAAGAATTAACAAAAAAACAGAGGAAACTAGAATGTTATTTGACCCTAAACAGAGAGAGACACAGTGGCAGAATACCTGACCACTGTGACTGACCCAAACTTAAGGAAAGCTTTGACTATGTACAGACTCAGTGAGCATAGCCTTGCTATTGAGAAAGGCCACCGTAGGCAGACATGGCTCTCAAGAGAAGACAGGCTATGTGCACACTGCCCACAAAATGAGGTGGAAACTGAGCTGTACTTCCTAACCTCCTGCTAAATCTATGACCATATTAGAGACACATATTTCCCTCAGATTACACAGATACACAAAGAATTAGAAAACAAATCCCGATTTTGATTAACTCCCATATCTACTGGGTGAAATACCACAGTGTGACATCACAGCAGCAAGATTTGTGACCTGTTGCCACAAGAAAAGGTCAACCAGTGAAGAACAAACTCGATTGTAAATACAACCCATATTTATGTTTATTTATTTTCCCTTTTGTACTTTAACTATTTGTACATCATTACAACACTGTATATAGACATAATATGACATTTGAAATGTCTTTATTCTTTTGGAACTTCTGTGAGTGTAATGTTTACTGTTCATTTTTATTGTTTATTTCACTTTTGTTTATTATCTACTTCACTTGCTTTGGCAACGTTAACATATGTTTCCCCATGCTAATAAAGCCCCTTAAATTGAATTGAATTGAATTGTATTGAATTGTATTGAATTGAATTGTACTGAATTGTATTGAATTGTACTGAATTGTATTGAATTGAATTGAATTGTATTGAATTGAATAGTATTGAATTGAATTGTATTGTATTGAATTGAATTTTACTGAATTGTATTGAATTGAATTGTATTGAATTGAATTGAATTGAATTGTATTGAATTGTATTGAATTGAATTGTATTGAATTCTGATATTTCCCTCTAATGGTTCAGGTTAGGAGTTGGAGTAGTTCTGATCCTAGACCTGTGTCATCTAGGAATCAGGAAGTAGGAAGCAGGAAGCAGGAAGTGTATGATGTACCTCGTGCCAGCAGAGCTGCATGATGTCATAGATGTTGGGCGTGGCCTTCCTGGGTCTGTATAGACGGTGTCCTTGTGACACTTTCGTCACTACCTCGTGGTTAGGGTTGTGTTCAAACGGCATCTTCCCCTCCGTAAACACCTCCCACATCAACACACCTGACACACACACACACACATACACACCTGTATCAATATACACACATATACCTTCATCAATATACACACACACACACAAAGTGATCACCTACCGAAGGACCATACGTCAGACTTGCTGCTGTACTTGCAGAAATTGAAGACTTCAGGAGGAGACCACTTGACTGGGAACTTAGAGCCTGATGAACTAGTGTACTGGTCATCTAGCACGTACCTAACACACGCACGCACACACGCACACACGCACGCGCACGCACGCATGCACACACACACACACAATTATTTTAAGAATTATAGATACAGAACTCCTTTATGCAATCGCGGTGTCCGCTTTTAAAATAGCTTTTCGATGAAAGCACATTTTGCAATATTCTGAGTGGATAGCCCGGCCATCATGGCTAGCTATTTTGACACCCACCAAGTTTGGCACTCACCAAACTCAGATTTACTATAAGAAAAATTGGATTACCTTTGCTGTTCTTCGTCAAAATGCACTCCCAGGACTTCTACTTTAAAACCTCTTGAGCATATCATCCCGTTAGCGGGATCATTTTCCAGCGAAAACTCCTAGCGACATTAGCATAACGAAATTCAATATTTATTTTTTTTCAAATATAGGACTGTCTCATATCGTTTTATAGATACACCTCTCTTGAATCGACCCTCGTTGTCCGATTTCAAAAAGGTTTTACAGGAAAAGCACAATATTAGATTATGTTAGAGGAGTACATGGTAAAAGTAGCATCAAATGAATTTTCCGACCAAGCACATGCATCACATATAACCCAAAAACAGCTAAATGCAGCACTAACCTTTTACAAACTTCATCAGATGACACACCTAGGACATCATGTTACACACAGCATGCAATCTTTTGTTCAATTAAGGTCATATTTCTATATAAAAACAGCATTTTACATCGGCACCTGACGTTGACTAACTATTTTTTCATAAAATGCGTCCCGGGAAACAGTGCTACAATTTTATAAATTACTATTCGAAAACGATTTTTTTTTTTTATATTGTCAATCTAAGATTTATAGATGAATATCTCTTGAAAACACCCGTCATAACAGATTTTAAATTAACTTTACAGGGTAATCACACTTTGAGATAAAAGGGGATGCGATACCCAGAAAGCCTAGCTCGGCGCCATCTTGGAAAAATCGCACATCACATCTGATCTTGTATAATATTGCCAATAATCCCTCACCTTTAGTTGTCTTCATCAGAAAGCACTTCCCGGATTCCCAGGTCCACGACAAATGTATTTCGGTCGAAAAAGTCCATCCTTTATGTTCCATTAGCTTGCTGTTGTTAGCGCGTCCTAAGGCTGTAACCAAATGTTGATCCGTGCGCGGCACTTGGCTAACGAAAAATTACTGTTTTCCCTTCGTTAGGTTCGTTCAAACATGTCAAACGTTGTATAACATTAATCTTCAGGGCCTGTTTCAACAAGAGAGCCAATCAGATTCGAGTGGGACGATTTCATTGTGTTTCAAAACGTTTCCAAAGGTGGGGGCAGACACGGCCGCCGACGTCACAATGCTGATGGCCCTACTACTGTGACCAATTGCCACATCGTCTCCTACACTGAGTTTCGACTGTAGAAGCCTCAAAACACTTTGTAAAGACTGGGGACATCTAGTGGATGCACTGGAAAGTGCTCAATTATCATTTTTTCACGTTGTGAATTACAGGGAAGGCTGTGAAGTCGAGTCCACAATTCAGAATCCCACTTCCTGGTTCAATCGGTCTCGGGGTTTTGACTGCCATACGAGTTCTGTTATACTCACAGACACCATTCAAACAGTTTCAGAAACTTTAGGGTGTTTTCTATCCATATAAAATAAGTATATGCATGTCCTAGCTTCTGAGTTTGATTAGTAGGCCGTTGAAAATGGGAACGAATTTTTTCCAAAATGCGCTGTGGCGCCCCCATTGGTAGGGTACTCGCAAGAGGTTAACAACCAATGTTGTTTTGGTTCCAAATAATCCATAGTTATATCCAAATAGCTGCGTTTTGTTCGTGCGTTCAAGACACTATCCGAAGGGTGACGCGCCGGCGCATATCGTGACAAAAAATTTCAAAATATTCCATTACCGTACTTCGAAGCATGTCAAACGCTGTTTAAAATCAATTTTTATGCGATTTTTCTCATAAAATAGCAATAATATTCCGACCGGGAGACGTTGTATCCGTTCAAACACTGAAATAAGAAAATGGAGTCGTCACATGCACGTGCACACCAGTGTCATTGTTCTCAGAAGGACCACTCTCCAAAACCCCTGCTGTTTTTCGCCCAGAGACTGCAGAGTTATCATTCCACGTTCTGGCGCCTTCTGAGAGCCTATGGGAGCCTTAGAAAATGTCACGTTACAGCAGAGATCCTGTATTTTCGATAAAGAGGCTACAGAAGGCCAAGAAATTGTCAGACAGGGCACTTCCCATATAGAATCTTCTCAGGTTTTGGCCTGCCATATGAGTTCTGTTATACTCACAGACACCATTCAAACAGTTTTAGAAACTTTATGGTGTTTTCTATCCAAATATACTAATTATATGCATATTCTAGTTTCTGGGCAGGAGTAATAACCAGATTAAATCGGGTATGTTTTTTATCCGGCAGTGAAAATACTGCCCCCTATCCATAACAGGTTAATTAAGAACAAATTCTTATTTACAATGACGGCCTAGGAACAGTGGGTTAACTGCCTTGTTCAGGGGCAGAACGACAGATTTTTACCTTGTCGGCTCGGGGATTTGATACAGCAACCTTTCAGTTACCGGCCCAACGCTCTAACCACTAGGCTACCTGCCACCCCTACATTCTAACCACTAGGCTACCTGCCGCCCCTATGCTCTAACCACTAGGCTACCTGCCGCCCCTACGCTCTAACCACTAGGATACCTGCCGCCCCTACACTCTAACCACTAGGCTACCTGCCGCCCCTACACTCTAACCACTAGGCTACCTGCCGCCCCTACGCTCTAACCACTAGGCTACCTGCCGCCCCTACGTTCTAACCACTAGGCTACCTGCCTCCCCTACGTTCTAACCACTAGGCTACCTGCCGCCCCTACGCTCTAACCACTAGGATACCTGCCGCCCCTACATTGTCCATAAACTTGAGTTCATTTGAACACAAAAAATCATACAATGATGGAAAGACCTGTGTGTTGTCCTTGTTAATGCAGACAGAGAAGAGCTCCAACTTCTTAATCATAGCCTCAATTTTGTCCCTACACATTGAATATAGTCGTGGAGAGTCCCTGTAATCCTAGATTCAGATCATTCAGGCGAGAAAAAACATCACAAAGATTGGCCAGTCGTGTGAGAAACTCGTCATCATGCAAGCGGTCAGACAAGTGAAAATTAAGGTCAGTAAAAACTAAGCTCGTCTCTCAATTTAAAAAAACGTGTCCATATTTTGCCCCTTGATAACCAGCGCACTTCTGTATGTAGTAAAAGCGTTACATGGTCGCTGCCCATATCATTGCATAGTGCAGAAAATACACGAGAGTTCAGGGGCCTTTTGCTTTAACAAAGTTAACCATTTTCACTGTAGTGTCCAAAACATATTTCAAGCTGTCAGGAATTCCCTTGGCAGCAAGAGCCTCTCGGTGGATGCTGTAGTGGACCCAAGTGGTGTCGGGAGCAACTGCTTGCACGCGCATTACCACTCCACTATGTCTCCCTGTCATGGCTTTTGCTCCATCAGTACAGATACCAACATGAGCAGTAGCTACGTTTGGCTACATACGGACCGTTAGTGGAATTCCCGCGAGAGAGAAACGGTGAATGTGATTGGATGTTAATTATTTGACTAGGCTTCCTGTATTTGACATTGTGCTGTTATTTCACTAGATGGTTTAATTTTATTTTTGGCAGTGAAACGAGGCGACTCAGGTGAGAGAAAAAACCTCACCCAAACGTATAGCCCCGTTGGAAAATATAAATGGACTGTTAGAAAATGTGAGAACATTTTCTTAACCACTTTATTTAGTTTTTGTTTGTTAAATGGAAATCACATTCTTATTTGGTGTACCCCCGACGGCGCATTCCCCAGTTTGGGAATACCTGATCTATTCCATATATATATATATATATATATATATATATATATATATATATATATCTTCACCATGCCAATAAAGCCCTTTGAATTGAATTGAGAGTGAGAAATTATGACTTTTTATTGTTCATTTCATTTTTGTTTATTATATATCTAATTTGATATTATTTATTTCACTTCCTTTGGCAATGTAAACATATATTTCCCATGCCAATAAAGCCCCTTAAATTGAAGTTGAAATTGAGAGAATGGTTTGACAGTTGAGTGTGTTATTCTGTTACTTACCTGGCCATTCCAAAGTCTGATACCTTCACCACCAGAGCATCGTTCACCAGACAGTTCCTCGCTGCCTAGAGAGAGACAGTGATTGGCTGTTACTCTGACCACGTATGTGCCTACTGGCTGAACGACTCGCCAGCTCTCTCCTGTCGTGACGCGACTATCCTTAATGTGCTACTTATCGAATAATTACCTACTACGTTTAATTATTACTCGATGAAATGAATCACGTAACAATTAACTCATTAGGAATTTGGGGCACCACGGGAAGAGTTTATTTAATGAGTTACCATCTCCTGAATTAACTCAAGAATATATAGATATCATACCAGTCACCAATTAATAATTTCCTCATATCAGTCCCAATATTCGGATGTTGAAATATATTGTCCCAGTGTCCGTGGTTTGATGTTGTAGTTTTGGGCCGTAAACTCTTCCTAAGACACAAAGACATTCCGATCACCCAAAAAGAATCGTCTGCTGCCTACGGTTTACGATCGACGTGATGTGTCATAAAAACCCCACATCCATCCCTCTCCCCCTCTACGGGAGAGAGAGAGAGCTCTGTAGAGCTGATCCACTGTAACCTCACAGGAGGGTCATGACACTCCCTATTGGCTTGTTGACCCACTAAGTCTGCCCTTATTGGCTTGTTGACCCACTAAGTCTGCCCTTATTGGCTGGTTGACCCACAAAGTCTCTCCCTATTTACTAGGTGTCTGTATTATATGATCTTATTGGTTGATAGACTCACCAGGTCTCAGTAAAGACTCTCCCTATTGGTTGATATTCTCCCCCCAGTCTCTACGCATTGGCTAGGTGTCCGTAATCTGTAACCCTATTGGTTGACAGACTCACCAGGTTTCTCCTATTGACTGATACGCACCAGGTCTATCCCTATTGGCGGACAGACTCACCAGGTCTTTCGCTATTGGCGGACAGACTCACCAGGTCTATCCCTATTGGATGACAGACTCACCAGGTTTCTCCTATTGACTGATACGCACCAGGTCTCTCCCTATTGGTGGACAGACTCACCAGGTCTCTCCCTATTGGCGGACAGACTCACCAGGTCTCTATGTATGAAGCCATTTGCCTCCAGGTATTCCATCCCCTCTGAGACGTCCTGACAGATACTCAGTAAGGACCCCAGGCTGAAGGTGTCCCGACGCTGCCTGAAATAAATGAACCCCCCAAAATATTAGAACCTATGCACTGAAGGAGGCTGTTAAGCCGAAACATCTGTATGCCAGGGCTACCCAACCCTCCACCTGGAGGGATGTTAGGTTAAGGTTGGACTAAAAACCTACAGGATGGTAGATCTCCAGGAAGAGGGTTGGACTAAAAACCTACAGGACGGTAGATCTCCAGGAAGAGGGTTGGGCTGCTCTGCTGTATGCTATCCAGAGTATGTGAGTAGAGTTGAGCGGGCTGGAAATCCGGCAGCTAAAAACCGCTCCTCACTTTTGGGGCGGCAGGTAGCCTAGTGGTTAGAGTGTAGGGGCGGCAGGTAGCCTAGTGGTTAGAGCGTAGAGGCGGCAGGTAGCCTAGTGGTTAGAGTGTAGCGGCGGCAGGTAGCCTAGTGGTTAGAGCGTAGAGGCGGCAGGTAGCCTAGTGGTTAGAGTGTAGAGGCTGGCAGGTAGCCTAGTGGTTAGAGTGTAGAGGCGGCAGGTAGCCTAGTGGTTAGAGTGTAGGGGCGACAGGTAGCCTAGTGGTTAGAGTGTAGGGGCGACAGGTAGCCTAGTGGTTAGAGTGTAGGGCTGGCAGGTAGCCTAGTGGTTAGAGTGTAGGGCTGGCAGGTAGCCTAGTGGTTAGAGTGTAGGGGGGGCAGGTAGCCTAGTGGTTAGAGTGTAGGGGTGGCAGGTAGCCTAGTGGTTAGAGTGTAGGGGCGGCAGGTAGCCTAGTGGTTAGAGTGGCGGGGCGGCAGGTAGCCTAGTGGTTAGAGTGGAGGGGCGGGGCAGGTAGCCTAGTGGTTAGAGTGTAGGGGAGGCAGGTAGCCTAGTGGTTAGAGTGTAGGGGCGGCAGGTAGCCTAGTGGTTAGAGTGTAGGGGAGGCAGGTAGCCTAGTGGTTAGAGTGTAGGGGAGGCAGGTAGCCTAGTGGTTAGAGTGGAGGGGCGGCAGGTAGTCTAGTGGTTAGAGTGTAGAGGGGGAGGCAGGTAGCCTAGTGGTTAGAGTGGAGGGGCGGTAGGTAGCCTAGTGGTTAGAGTGTAGGGGTGGCAGGTAGCCTAGTGGTTAGAGTGTAGAGGGGGGGCAGGTAGTCTAGTGGTTAGAGTGGAGGGGCGGGGCAGGTAGCCTAGTGGTTAGAGTGGAGGGGCGGCAGGTAGCCTAGTGGTTAGAGTGTAGAGGCGGCAGGTAGCCTAGTGGTTAGAGTGGCGGGGCGGCAGGTAGCCTAGTGGTTAGAGTGGAGGGGCGGCAGGTAGCCTAGTGGTTAGAGTGTAGGGGCGGGGCTTACCTGATGTAATTGAGCAGACATCCCAGTTCCATAAACTCAGACACAATGTAGATTGGCTTCTGGTGGGTACACACTCCATACAGCTGCACCAGTTTAGGATGGGAGAGACGCCTGCACCACACACACACACACCACACACACACACACCACACACACACCACACCACACACACCACACACACACACACCACACACACACCACACACACACACACCACACACACCACACACACACACCACACACCACACACACACACACACACCACACACACACCACACACACACACACCACACCACACCACACCACACACACACCACACACACCACACACCACACACACACACACACCACACACACACACACACCACACACACACACACACACACCACACACCACACCACACACACACACACCACACACACACCACACACACACCACACACACACACACACACACACCACACACACACCACACCACACCACACACACACACCACACACACACACACACCACACACACACACCACACACACACACACCACACACCACACACACACACACACACCCCACACCCCACACCACACACACACACCACACACCACACACACACCACACCACACCACACACACACCACACACCACACCACACACCACACACCCACACACCACACACACACACACACACACCACACATACACACACCACACATACACACACCACACACACCACATACATACACACACACACACACCACACACACCACACACACACACACACCACACCACACCACACCACACACCACCACACACCACACACACCACACACACAGTAACATTATGGGTCATCTGTACATCCAATCCGTCTATCGATGTGTGCAGGCTTCCTTTTTTATTGTACTCACATCATAACCTTGGCTTCCTCCAGGAAGTCCCCTGTGTATTGTACTCACATCATAACCTTGGCTTCCTCCAGGAAGTCCCCTGTGTATTGTACTCACATCATAACCTTGGCTTCCTCCAGGAAGTCCCCTGTGTATTGTACTCACATCATAACCTTGGCTTCCTCCAGGAAGTCCTCTTCGTACATGGCTCCCTCTCTGATAGCCTTGATGGCTACTTTGTGCTGAGCTCTCCATTTCCCCAGCCGCACCACCCCAAACTGACCGCTACCCAGCTCCTTCATGAAGGTCAGTTCTACAGGGTTAATCTCCCACTTCTCTGTAGGGAGTAGAGTAGAGTACTGGTGTAGAGTACTAGAGTAGAGTACTGGTGTAGAGTACTAGAGTAGAGTACTAGAGTAGAGTACTAGAGTAGTGTACTGGTGTAGAGTACTAGAGTAGAGTACTGGTGTAGAGTACTAGAGTAGAGTACTAGAGTAGAGTACTAGAGTAGTGTACTGGTGTAGAGTACTAGTGTAGAGTACTAGAGTAGAATACTAGAGTAGAGTACTGGTGTAGAGTACTAGAGTTGAGTAGAGTACTAGAGTAGAGTACTAGAGTAGAGTACTGGTGTAGAGTACTAGAGTAGTGTAATGGTGTAGAGTACTAGAGTAGAGTACTGGTGTAGAGTACTAGAGTAGAGTACTGGTGTAGAGTACTAAAGTAGAGTACTGGTGTAGAGTACTAGAGTAGTGTACTGGTGTAGAGTACTAGAGTAGTGTACTGGTGTAGAGTACTAAAGTAGAGTACTGGTGTAGAGTACTAAAGTAGAGTACTGGTGTAGAGTACTAGAGTAGAGTACTGGTGTAGAGTACTAGAGTAGAGTACTAGAGTAGAGTACTAGAGTAGAGTACTGGTGTAGAGTACTAGAGTAGTGTAATGGTGTAGAGTACTAGAGTAGAGTACTGGTGTAGAGTACTAGAGTAGAGTACTGGTGTAGAGTACTAAAGTAGAGTACTGGTGTAGAGTACTAGAGTAGTGTACTGGTGTAGAGTACTAGTGTAGTGTACTGGTGTAGAGTACTAGAGTAGTGTACTGGTGTAGAGTACTAAAGTAGAGTACTGGTGTAGAGTACTAGAGTAGAGTACTGGTGTAGAGTACTAGAGTAGAGTACTGGTGTAGAGTACTAGAGTAGAGTACTGGTGTAGAGTACTAGAGTAGAGTACTGGTGTAGAGTACTAGAGTAGAGTACTGGTGTAGAGTACTAGAGTAGTGTACTGGTGTAGAGTACTGGTGTAGAGTACTAGAGTAGAGTACTAGAGTAGAGTACTAGAGTAGAGTACTGGTGTAGAGTACTAGAGTAGAGTACTAGTGTAGAGTACTAGAGTAGAGTACTGGTGTAGAGTACTAGTGTAGAGTACTAGTGTAGAGTACTAGAGTAGAGTACTAGAGTAGAGTACTGGTGTAGAGTACTAGAGTAGAGTACTGGTGTAGAGTACTAGAGTAGAGAACTGGTGTAGAGTACTAGAGTAGAGTACTGGTGTAGAGTACTAGAGTAGAGTACTAGAGTAGAGTACTGGTGTAGAGTAGTAGAGTAGAGTACTGGTGTAGAGTACTGGTGTAGAGTACTGGTGTAGAGTACTAGAGTAGAGTACTGGTGTAGAGTACTAGAGTAGAGTACTAGTGTAGAGTACTAGAGTAGAGTACTGGTGTAGAGTACTAGAGTAGAGTACTGGTGTAGAGTACTAGAGTAGAGTACTGGTGTAGAGTACTAGAGTAGAGTACTAGAGTAGAGTACTGGTGTAGAGTACTAGAGTAGAGTACTGGTGTAGAGTACTAGAGTAGAGTACTAGAGTTGAGTACTGGTGTAGAGTACTGGTGTAGAGTACTAGAGTAGAGTACTAGAGTAGAGTACTGGTGTAGAGTACTAGAGTAGAGTACTGGTGTAGAGGACTGGTGTAGAGTACTAGAGTAGAGTACTGGTGTAGAGTACTGGTGTAGAGTACTGGTGTAGAGTACTAGAGTAGTGTACTGGTGTAGAGTACTAGAGTAGAGTACTGGTGTAGAGTACTAGAGTACAGTACTGGTGAAGAGTACTAGAGTAGAGTACTGGTGTAGAGTACTAGAGTAGAGTACTGGTGTAGAGTACTAGAGTAGAGTACTGGTGTAGAGTACTAGAGTAGAGTACTGGTGTAGAGTACTAGAGTAGAGTACTGGTGTAGAGTACTAGTGTAGAGTACTAGTGTACAGTACTAGAGTAGAGTACTGGTGTAGAGTACTAGAGTAGAGTACTGGTGTAGAGTACTAGAGTAGAGTACTGGTGTAGAGTACTGATGTAGAGTACTAGAGTAGAGTACTGGTGTAGAGTACTGGTGTAGAGTACTAGTGTAGAGTAGAGTACTAGAGTAGAGTACTGGTGTAGAGTACTGGTGTAGAGTACTAGTGTAGAGTAGAGTACTGGTGTAGAGTACTAGAGTAGAGTACTGGTGTAGAGTACTAGAGTAGAGTACTGGTGTAGAGTACTGGTGTAGAGTACTGGTGTAGAGTGCTAGAGTAGTGTAGAGTACTGGTGTAGAGTACTAGAGTAGAGTACTAGAGTAGAGTACTGGTGTAGAGTACTGGTGTAGAGTACTGGTGTAGAGTCCTAGAGTAGTGTAGAGTACTGGTGTAGAATACTGGTGTAGAGTACTAGAGTAGTGTAGAGTACTGGTGTAGAGTACTAGAGTAGAGTACTGGTGTAGAGTACTAGAGTAGAGTACTGGTGTAGAGTACTAGAGTAGAGTACTGGTGTAGAGTACTAGAGTAGAGTACTGGTGTAGAGTACTAGAGTAGAGTACTGGTGTAGAGTACTAGAGTAGTGTACTGGTGTAGAGTACTGGTGTAGAGTACTAGAGTAGAGTACTAGAGTAGAGTACTAGAGTAGAGTACTGGTGTAGAGTACTAGTGTAGAGTACTAGAGTAGAGTACTAGAGTAGAGTACTGGTGTAGAGTACTAGTGTAGAGTACTAGAGTAGAGTACTGGTGTAGAGTACTAGTGTAGAGTACTAGAGTAGAGTACTGGTGTAGAGTACTAGTGTAGAGTACTAGTGTAGAGTACTAGAGTAGAGTACTAGAGTAGAGTACTGGTGTAGAGTACTAGAGTAGAGTACTAGTGTAGAGTACTAGTGTAGAGTACTAGAGTAGAGTACTGGTGTAGAGTACTAGAGTAGAGTACTGGTGTAGAGTACTAGAGTAGAGTACTGGTGTAGAGTACTGGTGTAGAGTACTAGAGTAGAGTACTGGTGTAGAGTACTGGTGTAGAGAACTGGTGTAGTCTAGAGTTACTGTTAGAGTACTGAGTAGTACTGGTGTAGAGTACTAGAGTAGCAGTACTGGTGTAGAGTACTAGAGTAGAGTACTGGTGTAGAGTACTAGAGTAGAGTACTGGTGTAGAGTACTAGAGTAGAGTACTGGTGTAGAGTACTAGAGTAGAGTACTGGTGTAGAGTACTAGAGTAGAGTACTGGTGTAGAGTACTAGAGTAGAGTACTGGTGTAGAGTACTAGTGTAGAGTACTAGTGTAGAGTACTAGAGTAGAGTACTGGTGCAGAGTACTAGTGTAGAGTACTAGTGTAGAGTACTAGAGTAGAGTACTGGTGTAGAGTACTAGAGTAGAGTACTGGTGTAGAGTACTAGAGTAGAGTACTGGTGTAGAGTACTGGTGTAGAGTACTAGAGTAGAGTACTGGTGTAGAGTACTGGTGTAGAGTACTGGTGTAGAGTACTAGAGTAGTGTAGAGTACTGGTGTAGAGTACTGGTGTAGAGTACTAGAGTAGTGTAGAGTACTGATGTAGAGTACTAGAGTAGAGTACTGGTGTAGAGTACTGGTGTAGAGTACTAGTGTAGAGTAGATTACTAGAGTAGAGTACTGGTGTAGAGTACTGGTGTAGAGTACTAGTGTAGAGTAGAGTACTGGTGTAGAGTACTAGAGTAGAGTACTGGTGTAGAGTACTAGTGTAGAGTAGAGTACTGGTGTAGAGTACTAGTGTAGAGTACTGGTGTAGAGTACTAGTGTAGAGTACTAGAGTAGTGTAGAGTACTGGTGTAGAGTGCTAGAGTAGTGTAGAGTACTGGTGTAGAGTACTAGAGTAGAGTACTAGAGTAGAGTACTGGTGTAGAATACTGGTGTAGAGTACTGGTGTAGAGTCCTAGAGTAGTGTAGAGTACTGGTGTAGAGTACTGGTGTAGAGTACTAGAGTAGTGTAGAGTACTGGTGTAGAGAACTAGAGTAGAGTACTGGTGTAGAGTACTAGAGTAGTGTAGAGTACTGATGTAGAGTACTAGAGTAGAGTACTGGTGTAGAGTACTGGTGTAGAGTACTAGTGTAGAGTATAGTACTAGAGTAGAGTACTGGTGTAGAGTACTGGTGTAGAGTACTAGTGTAGAGTAGAGTACTGGTGTAGAGTACTAGAGTAGAGTACTGGTGTAGAGTACTAGTGTAGAGTAGAGTACTGGTGTAGAGTACTAGAGAAGAGTACTGGTGTAGAGTACTGGTGTAGAGTGCTAGAGTAGTGTAGAGTACTGGTGTAGAGTACTAGAGTAGAGTACTAGAGTAGAGTACTGGTGTAGAGTACTGGTGTAGAGTACTGGTGTAGAGTCCTAGAGTAGTGTAGAGTACTGGTGTAGAGTACTGGTGTAGAGTACTAGAGTAGTGTAGAGTACTGGTGTAGAGTACTAGAGTAGAGTACTGGTGTAGAGTACTAGAGTAGAGTACTGGTGTAGAGTACTAGAGTAGAGTACTGGTGTAGAGTACTAGAGTAGAGTACTAGAGTAGAGTACTAGAGTAGAGTACTGTTGTAGAGTACTAGTGTAGAGTACTAGAGTAGAGTACTAGAGTAGAGTACTGGTGTAGAGTACTAGTGTAGAGTACTAGAGTAGAGTACTGGTGTAGAGTACTAGTGTAGAGTACTAGAGTAGAGTACTGGTGTAGAGTACTAGTGTAGAGTACTAGTGTAGAGTACTAGAGTAGAGTACTAGAGTAGAGTACTGGTGTAGAGTACTAGAGTAGAGTACTGGTGTAGAGTACTAGAGTAGAGTACTGGTGTAGAGTACTAGAGTAGAGTACTGGTGTAGAGTACTAGAGTAGAGTACTAGAGTAGAGTACTGGGGTAGAGTACTAGAGTAGAGTACTGGTGTAGAGTACTGGTGTAGAGTACTAGAGTAGAGTACTGGTGTAGAGTACTAGTGTAGAGTACTAGAGTAGTGTAGAGTACTAGTGTAGAGTACTAGAGTAGAGTAATGGTGTAGAGTACTAGAGTAGAGTACTGGTGTAGAGTACTAGAGTAGAGTACTGGTGTAGAGTACTAGAGTAGAGTACTGGTGTAGAGTACTAGTGTAGAGTACTAGAGTAGTGTAGAGTACTAGTGTAGAGTACTAGAGTAGAGTAGAGTAGAGTACTAGTTTAGAGTACTGGTGTAGAGTACTAGAGTAGTGTACTGGTGTAGAGTACTAGATTAGAGTACTGGTGTAGAGTACTAGAGTAGTGTAGAGTACTAGAGTAGAGTAGAGTACTGGTGTAGAGTACTGGTGTAGAGTACTAGAGTAGAGTACTGGTGTAGAGTACTAGAGTAGAGTACTGGTGTAAAGTACTAGAGTAGTGTACTGGTGTAGAGTAGAGTACTAGATTAGAGTACTAGTGTAGAGTACTGGTGTAGAGTAGAGTACTAGATTAGAGTACTAGTGTAGAGTACTGGTGTAGAGTACTAGAGTAGAGTACTGGTGTAGAGTACTAGAGTAGAGTACTGGTGTAGAGTACTAGAGTAGTGTACTGGTGTAGAGTACTAGAGTAGAGTACTGGTGTAGAGTACTAGAGTAGAGTACTGGTGTAGAGTAGAGTACTAGATTAGAGTACTAGTGTAGAGTACTGGTGTAGAGTACTAGAGTAGAGTACTGGTGTAGAGTACTAGAGTAGAGTACTGGTGTAGAGTACTAGAGTAGTGGACTGGTGTAGAGTACTAGAGTAGAGTACTGGTGTAGATTACTAGAGTAGAGTACTGGTGTAGAGTACTAGTGTAGAGTACTGGTGTAGAGTACTAGAGTAGAGTACTGGTGTAGAGTACTAG
>NC_042964.1:1555774-1585774 GCF_901001165.1 Salmo trutta | reverse complement strand
ATAAGGCAGGCCAGCTGCAGAACTAGGGAGGAGGGGGGGAATTCAGCTCCAGGTCAAGTCAACAGATGATGTCAGAGGAAACCTGTGGGACGGGGAGGGACCAGAGGGGCCACAACGGCCCTCCGACTACAGTCCTCTCTCACACAGAGGGGCCCACCCCAACGACCCTCTGACTACAGTCCTCTCTCACACAGAGGGGCCCACCACAACGGCCCTCTGACTATAGTCCTCTCTCTCTCACAGAGGGGCCCACCACAACGGCCCTCTGACTACAGTCCTCTCTCTCTTTCTCTCTCACTCACTCACTCACTCACTCACTCACTCACTCACTCACTCACTCACACACACTTCCACGCCCACGAAGGTGCTAGCATCAGACAGGACCATGACTAAACCTGTGAGGGGAACCAATTTAAAGGTCCTGCTTTAGCAACAGAGATGTATTGGCTGTCTAGATGTGAGGAGTTGAGGTTATAAATATATGTGCTCGTGTTATCGTGCTTCGTCTTTGCAGCTGTATGACCCAGTGGGTGAATATATGTGCTTGTGTTATCGTGCTTCGTCTTTGCAGCTGTATGACCCAGTGGGTGAATATATGTGCTTGTGTTATCGTGCTTCGTCTTTGCAGCTGTATGACCCAGTAGGTGAATAAACTCGGTAATGTTTTTTTTTTCTAGTGGTCTGTTATTTATTTATATATATTTTTTAATGTTTCTTCAGAACCTAAATATATATATTTGCTACATTGAGGTTTTTCTTTCATTTTGTATCTGGCGTTAGTGTATAGCCTCAGCCTGATCTGTGGGGCTTGACTGTATAATGCCCCAAAAAATACATAGAAGACAGGACCAGAACAGTAGTCTGTTCTAGAAGAGAGGACCAGAACAGTAGTCTGTTCTAGAAGAGAGGACCAGAACAGTAGTCTAATGTTCTAGAAGAGAGGACCAGAACAGTAGTCTAATGTTCTAGAAGAGAGGACCAGAACAGTAGTCTGTTATAGAAGAGAGGACCAGAACAGTAGTCTAATGTTCTAGAAGAGAGAACCAGAACAGTAGTCTGATATTATAGAAGAGAGGACCAGAACAGTAGTCTAATGTTCTAGAAGAGAGGACCAGAACAGTAGTCTAATGTTCTAGAAGAGAGGACCAGAACAGTAGTCTGTTATAGAAGAGAGGACCAGAACAGTAGTCTAATGTTCTAGAAGAGAGAACCAGAACAGTAGTCTGATATTATAGAAGAGAGGACCAGAACAGTAGTCTAATGTTCTAGAAGAGAGGACCAGAACAGTAGTCTAATGTTCTAGAAGAGAGGACCAGAACAGTAGTGTAATGTTCTAGAAGAGAGGACCAGAACAGTAGTCTAATGTTCTAGAAGAGAGGACCAGAACAGTAGTCTAATGTTCTAGAAGAGAGGACCAGAACAGTAGTCTAATGTTCTAGAAGACAGGTTCAGAACAGTAGTCTAATGTTCTAGAAGAGAGAACCAGAACAGTAGTCTGTTCTAGAAGAGAGGACCAGAACAGTAGTCTGATATAGAAGAGAGGACCAGAACAGTAGTCTAATGTTCTAGAAGACAGGACCAGAACAGTAGTCTGATGTTCTAGAAGAGAGGACCAGAACAGTAGTCTGATATCGAAGAGAGGACCAGAACAGTAGTCTAATGTTCTAGAAGAGAGGACCAGAACAGTAGTCTAATGTTCTAGAAGAGAGGACCAGAACAGTAGTCTGTTATAGAAGAGAGGACCAGAACAGTAGTCTAATGTTCTAGAAGAGAGGACCAGAACAGTAGTCTGATGTTCTAGAAGAGAGGACCAGAACAGTAGTCTAATGTTCTAGAAGAGAGGACCAGAACAGTAGTCTGTTATAGAAGAGAGGACCAGAACAGTAGTCTAATGTTCTAGAAGAGAGGACCAGAACAGTAGTCTGATGTTCTAGAAGAGAGGACCAGAACAGTAGTCTAATGTTCTAGAAGAGAGGACCAGAACAGTAGTCTGTTATAGAAGAGAGGACCAGAACAGTAGTCTAATGTTCTAGAAGACAGGACCAGAACAGTAGTCTGTTCTAGAAGAGAGGACCAGAACAGTAGTCTAATGTTCTAGAAGAGAGGACCAGAACAGTAGTCTGTTCTAGAAGAGAGGACCAGAACAGTAGTCTGATGGTATAGAAGAGAGGACCAGAACAGTAGTCTAATGTTCTAGAAGAGAGGACCAGAACAGTAGTCTAATGTTCTAGAAGAGAGGACCAGAACAGTAGTCTGTTATAGAAGAGAGGACCAGAACAGTAGTCTGATAGTATAGATTAGAGGACCAGAACAGTAGTCTGTTATAGAAGAGAGGACCAGAACAGTCTGTTCTAGAAGAGAGGACCAGAACAGTAGTCTAATGTTCTAGAAGAGAGGACCAGAACAGTAGTCTGATATTCTAGAAGAGAGGACCAGAACAGTAGTCTAATGTTCTAGAAGAGAGGACAGAACAGTAGTCTAATATTCTAGAAGAGAGGACCAGAACAGTAGTCTAATGTTCTAGAAGAGAGGACCAGAACAGTAGTCTGTTCTAGAAGAGAGGACCAGAACAGTAGTCTGTTCTAGAAGAGAGGACCAGAACAGTAGTCTGTTCTAGAAGAGAGGACCAGAACAGTAGTCTAATGTTCTAGAAGAGAGGACCAGAACAGTAGTCTAATGTTCTAGAAGAGAGGACCAGAACAGTAGTCTAATGTTCTAGAAGACAGGACCAGAACAGTAGTCTGATGTTCTAGAAGAGAGGACCAGAACAGTAGTCTGATGTTCTAGAAGAGAGAACCAGAACAGTAGTCTAATGTTCTAGAAGAGAGGACAGAACAGTAGTCTAATATTCTAGAAGAGAGGACCAGAACAGTAGTCTGATGTTCTAGAAGAGAGGACCAGAACAGTAGTCTAATATTCTAGAAGAGAGGACCAGAACAGTAGTCTAATGTTCTAGAAGACAGGACCAGAACAGTAGTCTGTTATAGAAGAGAGGACCAGAACAGTAGTCTAATGTTCTAGAAGAGAGGACCAGAACAGTAGTCTAATGTTCTAGAAGAGAGGACCAGAACAGTAGTCTAATGTTCTAGAAGAGAGGACCAGAACAGTAGTCTAATGTTCTAGAAGAGAGGACCAGAACAGTAGTCTGTTATAGAAGAGAGGACCAGAACAGTAGTCTAATGTTCTAGAAGAGAGGACCAGAACAGTAGTCTGTTATAGAAGAGAGGACCAGAACAGTAGTCTAATCTTCTAGAAGAGAGGACCAGAACAGTAGTGTAATGTTCTAGAAGAGAGGACCAGAACAGTAGTCTGTTATAGAAGAGAGGACCAGAACAGTAGTGTAATGTTCTAGAAGAGAGGACCAGAACAGTAGTGTAATGTTCTAGAAGAGAGGACCAGAACAGTAGTCTAATGTTCTAGAAGAGAGGACCAGAACAGTAGTCTGATGTTCTAGAAGAGAGGACCAGAACAGTAGTCTGATGTTCTAGAAGAGAGGACCAGAACAGTAGTCTAATGTTCTAGAAGAGAGGACCAGAACAGTAGTCTGATGTTCTAGAAGAGAGGACCAGAACAGTAGTCTGTTATAGAAGAGAGGACCAGAACAGTAGTGTAATGTTCTAGAAGAGAGGACCAGAACAGTAGTCTGTTATAGAAGAGAGGACCAGAACAGTAGTCTGATGTTCTAGAAGAGAGGACCAGAACAGTAGTGTAATGTTCTAGAAGAGAGGACCAGAACAGTAGTCTGTTATAGAAGAGAGGACCAGAACAGTAGTCTAATGTTCTAGAAGAGAGGACCAGAACAGTAGTCTGTTATAGAAGAGAGGACCAGAACAGTAGTCTGTTCTAGAAGAGAGGACCAGAACAGTAGTCTAATGTTCTAGAAGAGAGAACCAGAACAGTAGTGTAATGTTCTAGAAGAGAGGACCAGAACAGTAGTCTGTTATAGAAGAGAGGACCAGAACAGTAGTCTAATGTTCTAGAAGAGAGAACCAGAACAGTAGTCTAATGTTCTAGAAGAGAGGACCAGAACAGTAGTCTGTTATAGAAGAGAGGACCAGAACAGTAGTCTGTTCTAGAAGAGAGGACCAGAACAGTAGTCTGTTCTAGAAGAGAGGACCAGAACAGTAGTCTAATGTTCTAGAAGAGAGAACCAGAACAGTAGTCTGATGTTCTAGAAGAGAGGACCAGAACAGTAGTCTAATGTTCTAGAAGAGAGGACCAGAACAGTAGTCTGTTATAGAAGAGAGGACCAGAACAGTAGTCTGATGTTCTAGAAGAGAGGACCAGAACAGTAGTCTGATGTTCTAGAAGAGAGGACCAGAACAGTAGTCTAATGTTCTAGAAGAGAGGACCAGAACAGTAGTCTGTTATAGAAGAGAGGACCAGAACAGTAGTCTGATGTTCTAGAAGAGAGGACCAGAACAGTAGTCTAATGTTCTAGAAGAGAGGACCAGAACAGTAGTCTGTTATAGAAGAGAGGACCAGAACAGTCTGTTCTAGAAGAGAGGACCAGAACAGTAGTCTGTTCTAGAAGAGAGGACCAGAACAGTAGTCTGTTGTAGAAGAGAGGACCAGAACAGTAGTCTGTTATAGAAGAGAGGACCAGAACAGTAGTCTGATGTTCTAGAAGAGAGGACCAGAACAGTAGTCTGTTCTAGAAGAGAGGACCAGAACAGTAGTCTGATGTTCTAGAAGAGAGGACCAGAACAGTAGTCTAATGTTCTAGAAAGATGTGGTGAATTAGTACAAGAGGACGATAGCAGTGCCAGCTATGTTATGTGTGATGATGTGAGGCGCTATGCCAACTAGACAGTCATAAGACAGGCACAAAATGGCACCTGAAGGTTAAATAGAATAATAGCCTGATATAATATTTACTCCTTCGGGAATTAAACATTTCTTGCAGTAAAACTATAACCCAAAATGTCAATTATCTACTCGGGAACAGGAGTGCATAAATATGATTTATTTATTTCAGCATTTGAGAGAGTGAATGTGAGGTTCGGGATCGTCTGTAAAGGTGTTGGGTTTATCTTTATCAGTATCAGAAGAAAAAATATATATACAGTGGGGGAAAAAGTATTTGATCCCCTGCTGATTTTGTACGTTTGCCCACTGATAAAGAAAGGATCAGTCTATAATTTTAATGGTAGGTTTATTTGAACAGTGAGAGACAGAATAACAACAACAAAAATCCAGAAAAACGCATGTCAAAAATGTTATAAATTGATTTGCATTTTAATGAGGGAAATAAGTATTTGACCCCCTCTCAATCAGAAAGATTTCTGGCTCCCAGGTGTCTTTTATACAGGTAACGAGCTGAGATTAGGAGCACACTCTTAAAGGGAGTGCTCCTAATCTCAGTTTGTTACCTGTATAAAAGACACCTGTCCACAGAAGCAATCAATCAATCAGATTCCAAACTCTCCACCATGGCCAAGACCAAAGAGCTCTCCAAGGATGTCAGGGACAAGATTGTAGACCTACACAAGGCTGGAATGGGCTACAAGACCATCGCCAAGCAGCTTGGTGAGAAGGTGACAACAGTTGGAGCGATTATTCGCAAATGGAAGAAACACAAAAGAACTGTCAATATCCCTCGGCCTGGGGCTCCATGCAAGATCTCACCTCGTGGAGTTGCAATGATCTTGAGAACGGTGAGGAATCAGCCCAAAACTACACGGGAGGATCTTGTCAATGATCTCAAGGCAGCTGGGACCATAGTCACCAAGAAAACAATTGGTAACACACTACGCCGTGAAGGACTGAAATCCAAGGTCCCCCTGCTCAAGAATACATATACATGCCCGTCTGAAGTTTGCCAATGAACATCTGAAGTGTTGTGGTCAGATGAGACCAAAATGGAGCTCTTTGGCATCAACTCAACTCGCCGTGTTTGGAGGAGGAGGAATGCTGCCTATGACCCCAAGAACACCATCTCCACCGTCAAACATGGAGGTGGAAACATTTTGCTTTGGGGGTGTTTTTCTGCTAAGGGGACAGGACAACTTCACCGCATCATTTGACGGGGCCATGTACCGTCAAATCTTGGGTGAGAACCTCCATCCCTCAGCCAGGGCATTGAAAATGGGTCGTGGATGGGTATTCCAGCATGACAATGACCCAAAACACACGGCCAAGGCAACAAAGGAGTGGCTCAAGAAGAATCACATTAAGGTCCTGGAGTGGCCTAGCCAGTCTTCAGACCTTAATCCCATAGAAAATCTGTGGAGGGAGCTGAAGGTTCGAGTTACCAAACGTCAGCCTCGAAACCTTAATGACTTGGAGAAGATCTGCAAAGAGGAGTGGGACAAAATCCCTCCTGAGATGTGTGCAAACCTGGTGGCCAACTACAAGAAACGTCTGACCTCTGTGATTGCCAACAAGGGTTTTGCCACCAAGTACTTAGTCATGTTTTGGAGAGGGGTCAAATACTTATTTCCATCATTAAAATGCAAATCAATTTATCACATTTTTGACATGCGTTTTTCTGGATTTTTTTGTTGTTATTCTGTCTCTCACTGTTCATATAAACCTACCATTAAAATGATAGACTGATCATTTCTTTGTAAGTGGGCAAACGTACAAAATCAGCAGGGGATCAAATACTTTTTCCCCCTCACTGTATATTAATTTTTGTTGAGTTATTGTATTTTCTCCCCAGTCCCTAAATGTCTTCGCTGCGTGAGAGAAGCAGACACGAAATAGAAAACACATTTTTACTGATGTCAAGTAGATTGAAGCAAACATTCTATCCTTTTATGACATCATTCTGTTGAGCAAAAGTTAATTTAGTCTTCTACAGTAAATTATTAAAACAGAAGGGAAGCTGCATATAACTAATTATAGACAAGTTGACTAACAAATAGCCTACCAAAGCGTCGGAAATTATAAAGCAGAAACACACAGGTCTATTTAAAAAGACCTGTCAAAAAAAAATTGTTCCACCTTCCGTGAATGTACAACAAATGATCTATTTTAGCGGGTCCACCTCTACATACAACACCCGTTCTGCCAGTCACATTCTGTTAAAGGTCCCCAAAACCCACACATCCCTGGGTCGCTCCTCTTTTCAGTTCGCTGCAGCTAGCGACTGGAACGAGCTGCAACAAACAGTCAAACTGGACAGTTTTATCTCCATGTCTTCATTCAAAGACTCAAATCATGGACTCTCTTACTGACAGTTGTGGCTGTTTTGCGTGATGTATTGTTGTCTCTACCTTCTTGCCCTTTGTGCTGTTGTCTGTGCCCAATAATGTTTATACCATGCTTTGTGCTGCCATGTTGTGTTGCTACCATGTTGTGTTGCTACCATGTTGTGTTGCTACCATGTTGTGTTGCTACCATGCTGTGTTGTCATGTGGTGTTGCTACCATGTTGTGTTGTCATGTTGTGTTACTGCCATGCTGTGTTGTCATGTTGTGTTTCTACCATGCTGTGTTGTCATGTTGTGTTGCTACCATGTTGTGTTGTCATGTGGTGTTTCTACCATGCTGTGTTGTCATGTTGTGTTGCTACCATGCTGTGTTGTCATGTTGTGTTACTGCCATGCTGTGTTGTCATGTTGTGTTTCTACCATGCTGTGTTGTCATGTTGTGTTGCTACCATGTTGTGTTGTCATGTTGTGTTGCTACCATGCTGTGTTGTCATGTTGTGTTGCTACCATGCTGTGTTGTCATGTTGTGTTGCTACCATGTTGTGTTGTCATGTTGTGTTGCTACCATGCTGTGTTGTCATGTTGTGTTGCTACCATGCTGTGTTGTCATGTGGTGTTTGAGTTTGAGTTTATTTATTTTTGCAGGGACAGTGAACATTAATCAACGTTTCAGTAAAAGTGCCGGTTTTAGCCAGCCGGCTAATTTTCAACCGCAGTCCCTGGGCAGGTTATTAAAAACAATTACAATATAGACAATCATAGAATAGTGAGCACACGCAGAGTAACATAGGACAAGCAAGATGTAGCATACAGACAGAGCAACATAGGACAAGCAAGATGTAGCATACAGACAGAGCAACATAGGACAAGCAAGACGTAGCATACAGACAGAGCAACAAACATAGGACAAGCAAGACATAGCATACAGACAGAGCAACATAGAACAAAAAGCAACAAGACAAAATCCATAAAAACAAAGTGTTTCCACACCTCACAAGCTACAGACAACAGACAACATGGAAAGCAGCAATACACAGCTAGGGATTATGTTCACAAATCTGATTGACCTTTAGCCATGTCTTCATGCATTTTGTGAAAGTGTGATATGTGGTGCAGTTATGTGTGTCTGATGGCAGTGTATTCCAGACATGGGACGCTCTCACAGAGAAAGCGGATTTACTAAAGGTGCTTTTCCTTAAGGGAACTATACAGTCACCTCTCATGGCAGACCTTGTGGATCTGCTGCCATATGTTTGGGTTTTCTGTTTAACTAAAATACTGAGTGGAGGGGGAGCCAGGCTATTTAGGATCTGGAATACAAGACATGCGTCGGTGTATTGCACCAGATTTTCCCAACTCAGGAGCTCATGCTTTCTGAGGATGTAACAGTGATGATGGCTATTGGGCTTCCTATCGAGCACTTTGAGAGCCTGTTTGTAGACAGACTGAATAGGTTTTAATGTTGTATAGCAAGCTTGGGTCCAACTAGTCAAGCAGTATGTTAAGTGGGGGAGTATCATCGATTTGAAGTACAGTCTTGCTACCTCTGTGGTCAAACAATTTCGTATAAATCGGAAATTAGCTAGGTTGAATTTGGTTATTTGAATTACCTTTTTCACATGCTTTTTAAAAGAGAGGTTGGAATCAAGTATGATGCCAAGGTACTTAAAATCAGATACCACCTGGAGCTTCTCCCCTGATACACAGACATCTGGTTCAGTAGCATCAGATACCACCTGGAGCTTCTCCCCTGATACACAGACATCTGGTTCAGTAGCATCAGATACCACCTGGAGCTTCTCCCCTGATACACAGACATCTGGTTCAGTAGCATCAGATACCACCTGGAGCTTCTCCCCTGATACACAGACATCTGGTTCAGTAGCATCAGATACCACCTGGAGCTTCTCCCCTGATACACAGACATCTGGTTCAGTAGCATCAGATACCACCTGGAGCTTCTCCCCTGATACACAGACATCTGGTTCAGTAGCATCAGATACCACCTGGAGCTTCTCCCCTGACACATAGACATCTGGCTCAGTAGCATCAGATACCACCTGGAGGTTCTCCCCTGACACATAGACATCTGGCTCAGTAGCATCAGATACCACCTGGAGCTTCTCCCCTGATACACAGACATCTGGTTCAGTAGCATCAGATACCACCTGGAGCTTCTCCCCTGACACATAGACATCTGGCTCAGTAGCATCAGATACCACCTGGAGGTTCTCCCCTGACACATAGACATCTGGCTCAGTAGCATCAGATACCACCTGGAGGTTCTCCCCTGACACATAGACATCTGGCTCAGTAGCATCTGTTGCCCTCTTTGTGAAGAACATGCAAACAGTTTTTTTCACATTGAGATGCAAACACGAGTCACTGAGACACTTTGTAACCTGGACCATTACAGTAGTGAGTTCTTGTGCAGCTTGTTGTTTGCTCTTTGCATGCACATATATCACTGTATCATCTGCATACATTTGAACTTCAGACCCAGTACAGACAGAAGGTAGATCATTAATGTACAGGCTGAACAGGAGGGGCCCCAGTATTGACCCTTGGGGCACGCCCACATCATAGCTAAGAGTGGGCGACAGCTCATTGCTCACTCTGACGCACTGAGTTCTGCCTTCAAGGTATGATTTCATCCATCTCAAGGCATCGGGGGAAAAGTTGAACTTGGACAATTTTGTGATGAGAATCTCATGGTTGCTACCATGTTGTGTTGTCATGTGGTGTTGCTACCATGTTGTGTTGTCATGTTGTGTTGCTACCATGCTGTGTTGTCATGTTGTGTTGCTAACATGCTGTGATGCTACCATGTGGTGTTGCTACCATGCTGTGTTGTCATGTTGTGGTGCTACCATGCTGTGATGCTACCATGTGGTGTTGCTACCATGCTGTGTTGTCATGTTGTGTTGCTAACATGCTGTGATGCTACCATGTGGTGTTTCTACCATGTTGTGTTGTCATGTTGTGTTGCTACCATGCAGTGTTGTCATGTTGTGTTGCTACCATGCTGTGATGCTACCATGTGGTGTTGCTACCATGCAGTGTTGTCATGTTGTGTTGCTACCATGTTGTGTTGTTGTCTTAGGTCTCTCTTTATGTAGTGTTGTGGTGTCTCTCTTGTCATGATGTGTGTTTTGTCCTGTATTTTTGTTTCATTTGTTTTTATGTTTAATCCTCCGTCCCCGCAGGAGGCCTTTTGCCTTTTAGTAGGTCGTCATTGTAAATAAGAATTTGTTCTTAACTGACTTGTGTAGTTAAATAAAGGTTCAATACAAAAAAACACAAAACATTTTCAGTGTGCATTCTTGTGTGTGTGTTTGTGAGGTATATACAGTGTGTGTGTTTGTACTGAGCGGACAAAACATTAGGAACACCTTCCTAATATTGAGTTGCACCCTCTTTTGCCCTCAGAACAGCCTCAGTTCATCAGGACATGGACTCTACAAGGTGTTGAAAGCGTTCCATAGGGATGCTGGCCCATGTTGACTCCAGGGATGCTGGTCCATCTTGACTCCAATGCTTCCCACAGTTGTGTCCAGTTGGCTGGATGTCCTTTGGGTGGTGGACCATTCTTGATACACACAGGAAACTGTTGAGTGTGAAAAACCCAGCAGCGACACTCAAACCGGTGCACCTGGCACCTACTACCAAACCCCGTTCAAAGGCACTTAAATATTTAGTCTTTCCCATTCACCCTCTGAATGGCACACAAACACAATCCAGGTTTAAAAATCCTTCCTTAACCTGTCTCCTCCACCTTCATCTACACTGATTGAAGTGGATTTAACAACTGATGTCAATAAGGGATCATAGCTTTCACCTGGATTCACCTGGTCAGTCTGTCATGGAAAGAGCAGGTGTTCTTAATGTTTTGTCGACTCAGTGTAAATGTAATATATAAATCTTACGGTCTCCAATCAGATTGTACTTTTCGCATCCCGGGGCCAGTTTCTCTGTCTGACGACAGCACAGCCACACCCCCTCCAGCCAAAACTGAGGGTGAAATTTAGCAACGATCACAGAGTTGTCCTTGATCTCTGGAACACAACAAGAAAAACAGCAACATTTTATTTATGAATTTATAAGACATATTGCAGGATGAAATCTCTTTAAAAAAAAAGACTTAGTGACAAGAATAATTAGGCAACTACAGTCTGATTATAATAATAATAATAATGAAATCATTATAATGACAACAACAACAACAATAACACTGAAATCATTATAATAATAATAATAAAAAGTGCATTAACAGCATAACAAAGCTACTAATAGTCCTACCACTAATATACACTACTAAACAGGCCTACCACTAAACAGGCCTACCACTAATACACACTACTAAACAGGCCTACCACTAATACACACTACTAAACAGGCCTACCACTAATACACACTACTAAACAGGCCTACCACTAAACAGGCCTACCACTAAACAGGCCTACCACTAATACACACCACTAAACAAGCCTACCACTAATACACACCACTAAACAGGCCTACCACTAATACACACTACTAAACAGGCCTACCACTAAACAGGTCAACCACTAATACACACCACTAAACAGGCCTACCACTAATATACACTACTAAACAGGCCTACCACTAATACACACCACTAAACAGGCCTACCACTAAACAGGCCTACCACTAATACACACCACTAAACAGGCCTACCACTAAACAGGCCTACCACTAATACACACTACTAAACAGGCCTACCACTAAACAGGCCTACCACTAATACACACCACTAAACAGGCCTACCACTAATATACACTACTAAACAGGCCTACCACTAATACACACCACTAAACAGGCCTACCACTAATACACACTACTAAACAGGCCTACCACTAATACACACCACTAAACAGGCCTACCACTAATACACACCACTAAACAGGCCTACCAGTAAACAGGCCTACCACTAAAAAGGCCTACCACTAATATACACTACTAAACAGGCCTACCTCTAATACACACCACTAAACAGGCCTACCACTAATACACACCACTAAACAGGCCTACCACTAAACAGGCCTACCACTAAACAGGCCTACCACTAATATACACTACTAAACAGGCCTACCACTAATACACACTGCTAAACAGGCCTACCACTAATACACACTGCTAAACAGGCCTACCACAAATACACACCACTAAACAGGCCTACCACTAAACAGGCCTACCACTAATACACACCACTAAACAGGCCTACCACTAATACACACCACTAAACAGGCCTACCACTAATACACACCACTAAACAGGCCTACCACTAAACAGGCCTACCACTAAACAGGCCTACCACTAAAACACACCACTAAACAGGCCTACCACTAATACACACCACTAAACAGGCCTACCACTAAACAGGCCTACCACTAAACAGGCCTACCACTAATACACACCACTAAACAGGCCTACCACTAAACAGGCCTACCACTAAACAGGCCTACCACTAATACACACCACTAAACAGGCCTACCACTAATACACACCACCAAACAGGCCTACCACTAATACACACAACTAAACAGGCCTGCCACTAAACAGGCCTACCACTAATACACACCACTAAACAGGCCTACCACTAATACACACCACTAAACAGGCCTACCACTAATACACACCACTAAACAGGCCTACCACTAATACACACTACTAAACAGGCCTACCACTAAACAGGCCTACCACTAATACACACCACTGAACAGGCCTACCACTAATACACACCACTAAACAGGCCTACCACTAATACACACCACTAAACAGGCCTACCACTAATACACACTACTAAACAGGTCTACCACTAATACACACCACTAAACAGGTCTACCACTAAACAGGCCTACCACTAAACAGGCCTACCACTAATATACACTACTAAACAGGCCTACCTCTAATACACACCACTAAACAGGCCTACCACTAATACACACCACTAAACAGGCCTACCACTAAACAGGCCTACCACTAAACAGGCCTACCACTAATACACACCACTAAACAGTGCTACCACTAATACACACTACTAAACAGGCCTACCACTAATACACACTACTAAACAGGCCTACCACTAAACAGGCTTACCTCTAATACACACCACTAAACAGGCCTACCACTAATACACACCACTAAACAGGCCTACCACTAAACAGGCCTACCACTAAACAGGCCTACCACTAATATACACTACTAAACAGGGCTACCACTAATACACACTACTAAACAGGCCTACCACTAATACACACTGCTAAACAGGCCTACCACTAATACACACCACTAAACAGGCCTACCACAAATACACACCACTAAACAGGCCTACCACTAAACAGGCCTACCACTAATACACACCACAAAACAGGCCTACCACTAAAACACACCACTAAACAGGCCTACCACTAATACACACCACTAAACAGGCCTACCACTAAACAGGTCTACCACTAAACAGGCCTACCACTAAAACACACCACTAAACAGGCCTACCACTAATACACACCACTAAACAGGCCTACCACTAAACAGGCCTACCACTAAACAGGCCTACCACTAATACACACCACTAAACAGGCCTACCACTAAACAGGCCTACCACTAATACACACCACTAAACAGGCCTACCACTAATACACACCACCAAACAGGCCTACCACTAATACACACAACTAAACAGGCCTACCACTAAACAGGCCTACCACTAATACACACCACTAAACAGGCCTACCACTGATACACACCACTAAACAGGCCTACCACTAATACACACCACTAAACAGGCCTACCACTAATACACACTACTAAACAGGCCTACCACTAAACATGCCTACCACTAATACACACCACTAAACAGGCCTACCACTAATACACACCACTAAACAGGCCTACCACTAAACAGGCCTACCACTAAACAGGCCTACCACTAATACACACCACTAAACAGGCCTACCACTAATACACACCACCAAACAGGCCTACCACTAATACACACAACTAAACAGGCCTACCACTAAACAGGCCTACCACTAATACACACCACTAAACAGGCCTACCACTAATACACACTACTAAACAGGCCTACCACTAAACAGGCCTACCACTAATACACACCACTGAACAGGCCTACCACTAATACACACCACTAAACAGGCCTACCACTAATACACACCACTAAACAGGCCTACCACTAATACACACTACTAAACAGGTCTACCACTAATACACACCACTAAACAGGTCTACCACTAAACAGGCCTACCACTAAACAGGCCTACCACTAATATACACTACTAAACAGGCCTACCTCTAATACACACCACTAAACAGGCCTACCACTAATACACACCACTAAACAGGCCTACCACTAAACAGGCCTACCACTAATACACACCACTAAACAGTGCTACCACTAATACACACTACTAAACAGGCCTACCACTAATACACACTACTAAACAGGCCTACCACTAAACAGGCTTACCTCTAATACACACCACTAAACAGGCCTACCACTAATACACACCACTAAACAGGCCTACCACTAAACAGGCCTACCACTAAACAGGCCTACCACTAATATACACTACTAAACAGGGCTACCACTAATACACACTACTAAACAGGCCTACCACTAATACACACTGCTAAACAGGCCTACCACTAATACACACCACTAAACAGGCCTACCACAAATACACACCACTAAACAGGCCTACCACTAAACAGGCCTACCACTAATACACACCACAAAACAGGCCTACCACTAAAACACACCACTAAACAGGCCTACCACTAATACACACCACTAAACAGGCCTACCACTAAACAGGCCTACCACTAAACAGGCCTACCACTAAAACACACCACTAAACAGGCCTACCACTAATACACACCACTAAACAGGCCTACCACTAAACAGGCCTACCACTAAACAGGCCTACCACTAATACACACCACTAAACAGGCCTACCACTAAACAGGCCTACCACTAATACACACCACTAAACAGGCCTACCACTAATACACACCACCAAACAGGCCTACCACTAATACACACAACTAAACAGGCCTACCACTAAACAGGCCTACCACTAATACACACCACTAAACAGGCCTACCACTAATACACACCACTAAACAGGCCTACCACTAATACACACCACTAAACAGGCCTACCACTAATAGACACTACTAAACAGGCCTACCACTAAACAGGCCTACCACTAATACACACCACTAAACAGGCCTACCACTAATACACACCACTAAACAGGCCTACCACTAATACACACCACTAAACAGGCCTACCACTAATACACACTACTAAACAGGTCTACCACTAATACACACCACTAAACAGGTCTACCACTAAACAGGCCTACCACTAAACAGGCCTACCACTAATATACACTACTAAACAGGCCTACCTCTAATACACACCACTAAACAGGCCTACCACTAATACACACCACTAAACAGGCCTACCACTAAACAGGCCTACCACTAAACAGTGCTACCACTAATACACACCACTAAACAGTGCTACCACTAATACACACTACTAAACAGGCCTACCACTAATACACACTACTAAACAGGCCTACCACTAAACAGGCTTACCACTAATACACACTACTAAACAGGCCTACCACTAATACACACCACTAAACAGGCCTACCACTAAACAGGCCTACCACTAATACACACTACTAAACAGGCCTACCACTAATACACACCACTAAACAGGACTACCACTAATACACACTACTAAACAGGCCTACCACTAATACACACTACTACAGAAACTACTAATAGTCCTATCAAACTACTGCTACAACTACTAATAAAAACTATTAATACAACTACTAATATAAACTACTAATACAACTACTAATAAAACTACTGCTACAAATACTAATAAAAACTACTGCTACAACTACTAATATAAACTACTGCTACAACTACTAATATAAACTACTGCTACAACTACTAATAAAACCTACTGCTACAACTAATAATACCACTAATATAAACTACTGCTACAACTACTAATAAAACTACTGCTACAACTACTAATAAAACTACTGCTACAATTACTTATAAAAACTACTGCTACAACTACTAATACAACTACTGCTACAACTACTAATAAAACTACTGCTAAAACTACTAATTAAAACTACTGCTACAACCACTAATAAAACCTACTGCTACAACTACTAATACCACTAATAAAAACTACTGCTACAACTACTAATACCACTAATGCAAACTACTGCTACAACTACTAATACAACTAAGAAAAACTACTGCTACAACTACTAATAAAAACTACTTCTACAACTACTAGTAAAACTACTGCTACAACTACTAATGTAAACTACTGCTACAACTACTAATAAAACTACTGCTACAACTACTAATGTAAACTACTGCTACAACTACTAATAAAAACTACTGCTACAACTACTAATATAAACTACTGCTACAACTACTAATATAAACTACTGCTACAACTACTAATATAAACTACTGCTACAATTACTTATAAAAACTACTGCAACAACTACTAATACAACTACTGCTACAACTACTAATAAAACTACTGCTAAAACTACTATTTAAAACTACTGCTACAACCACTAATGCAAACTACTGCTACAACTACTAAAACAACTAATAAAAACTACTGCTACAACTACTAATAAAAACTACTTCTACAACTACTAATACCACTAATAAAAACTACTGCTACAACTACTAATACCACTAATGCAAACTACTGCTACAACTACTAATACAACTAAGAAAAACTACTGCTACAACTACTAATAAAAACTACTGCTACAACTACTAATAAAACTACTGCTACAACTACTAATAAAAACTACTGCTACAACTACTAATAAAACTACTGCTACAACTACTAATAAAAACTACTGCTACAACTACTAATAAAACTACTGCTACAACTACTAATATAAACTACTGCTACAACTACTAATAAAACTACTTCTACAACTACTAATAAAAACTACTGCTACAACTACTAATAAAAACTACTACTACAACTACTAATAAAAACTACTGCTACAACTACTAATAAAAACTACAGCTACAACTACTAATATCAACTACTGCTACAACTACTAATAAAAACTACTGCTACAACTACTAATACAAACTACTGCTACAACTACTAATATAAACTACTCCTACAACTACTAATATCAACTACTGCTACAACTACTAATAAAAACTACTGCTACAACTACTAATACAAACTACTGCTACAACTACTAATATAAACTACTGCTACAACCACTAATGCAAACTACTGCTACAACTACTAATACAACTAATAAAAACTACTGCTACAACTACTAATAAAGCCTACTGCTACAACTACTAATACCACTAATAAAAACTACTGCTACAACTACTAATACAACTAATAAAAACTACTGCTACAACCACTAATATAAACTACTGCTTCAACTACTAATAAAAACTACTTCTACAACTACTAATATAAATTACTGCTACAACTACTAATATAAACTACTGCTACAACTACTAATATAAACTACTGCTACAAGTACTAATATAAACTACTGCTACAACTACTAATATAAACTACTGCTACAACTACTAATACAACTACTGCTACAACTACTAATACAACTACTGCTACAACCACTAATGCAAACTACTGCTACAACTACTAATATAAACTACTGCTACAACTACTAATACAACTAATAAAAACTACTGATACAACTACTAATAAAAACTACTGCTACAACTACTAATATAAACTACTGCTACAACTACTAATAAAACTACTGCTACAACTACTAATAAAAACTACTGCTACAACCACTAATGCAAACTACTGCTACAACTACTAATATAAACTACTGCTACAACTACTAATATAAACTACTGCTACAACTACTAATATAACTAATAAAAACTACTGCTACAACTACTAATAAAAACTACTGCTACAACTACTAATATAACTAATAAAAACTACTGCTACAACTACTAATAAAAACTACTGCTACAACTACTAATAAAACTACTGCTACAACCACTAATGCAAACTACTGCTACAACCACTAATGCAAACTACTGCTACAACTACTAATAAAACTACTGCTACAACTACTAATAAAAACTACTGCTACAACTACTAATATAAACTACTGCTACAACTACTAATATAAACTACTGCTACAACTACTAATAAAAACTACTGCTACAACTACTAATAAAACTACTGCTACAACTACTAATATAAACTACTGCTACAACTACTATTATAAACTACTGCTACAACTACTAATAAAACTACTGCTACAACTACTAATAAAAACTACTGCTACAACTACTAATATAAACTACTGCTACAACTACTAATATCAACTACTGCTACAACTACTAATATAAACTACTGCTACAACTACTAATAAAAACTACTGCTACAACTACTAATAAAAACTACTGCTACAACTACTAATACAAACTACTGCTACAACTACTAATAAAACCTACTGCTACAACTACTAATAAAAACTACTGCTACAACTACTAATACAAACTACTGCTACAACTACTAATAAAACCTACTGCTACAACTACTAATAAAAACTACTGCTACAACTACTAATACCACTAATGCAAACTACTGCTACAACTACTAATAAAAACTACTGCTACAACTACTAATACAAACTACTGCTACAACTACTAATACAAACTACTGCTACAACTACTAATACAAACTACTGCTACAACTACTAATATAAACTACTGCTACAACTACTAATAAAACTACTGCTACAACTACTAATAAAAACTACTGCTACAACTACTAATATAAACTACTGCTACAACTACTAATATAAACTACTGCTACAACTACTAATAAAACTACTGCTACAACTACTAATAAAACTACTGCTACAACTACTAATATAAACTACTGCTACAACTACTAATAAAACCTACTGCTACAACTACTAATAAAAACTACTGCTACAACTACTAATACCACTAATGCAAACTACTGCTACAACTACTAATATAACTAATAAAAACTACTGCTACAACTACTAATAAAAACTACTGCTACAACTACTAATACCACTAATGCAAACTACTGCTACAACTACTAATAAAACCTACTGCTACAACTACTAATAAAAACTACTGCTACAACTACTAATACCACTAATGCAAACTACTGCTACAACTACTAATATAACTAATAAAAACTACTGCTACAACTACTAATAAAAACTACTGCTACAACTACTAATACCACTAATGCAAACTACTGCTACAACTACTAATACCACTAATAAAAACTACTGCTACAACTACTAATACCACTAATAGAAACTACTGCTTCAACTACTAATGCAACTACTGCTACATCTACTAATATAAACTATTGCTACATCTACTAATAAAAACTACTGCTACAACTACTAATAAAAACTACTGCTACAACTACTAATATAAACTACTGCTACAACTACTAATAAAAACTACTGCTACAACTACTAATAAAAACTACTGCTACAACTACTAATACAACTAATGCAAACTACTGCTACAACTACTAATACAACTAATAAAAACTACTGCTACAACTACTAATAAAAACTACTGCTACAACTACTAATAAAAACTACTGCTACAACTACTAATAAAACTAATAAAAACTACTGCTACAACTACTAATAAAAATACTGCTACAACTACTAATATAAACTACTGCTACAACTACTAATAAAACTACTGCTACAACTACTAATATAAACTACTGCTACAACTACTAATATAAACTACTGCTACAACTACTGATAAAACTACTGCTACAACTAATAATACCACTAATATAAACTACTGCTACAACTACTAATAAAAACTACTGCTACACCTACTAATACTAACTACCTATAATATATACAGTAAATAAATATCGTCACATGGTGATGTTGCTATCAGTTAAAAACACAAAACAGTTTGTTCTTAACATTTGAAAAAAGGGGCTTTCTTAAATTCACTGTATGATTGTAATGCCCTGATTTCAATAGGTAAATGATTCCAGTCACTTGGGTCTTTGAATCTTAAAGATCTTTACTGCGACCTCATGATGTTCTCTTTGGGATGTGTCATTGCTGCTGTTGTCTCAAAGAGAAGTGTTAGTCTGGCAGAGTAGTGTTAGTAGTGTTAGCCTGGCAGAGTAGTGTTAGTAGTGTTAGCCTGGCAGAGTAGTGTTAGCTTGGCAGAGTAGTGTTAGCCTGGCAGAGTAGTGTTAGCCTGGCAGAGTAGCGTTAGCCTGGCAGAGTAATGTTAGCCTGGCAGAGAAGTGTTAGCCTGGCAGAGTAGCGTTAGCCTGGCAGAGTAGTGTCAGCCTGGCAGAGTAGCGTTAGCCTGGCAGAGTAGTGTTAGCCTGGCAGAGTAGTGTCAGCCTGGCAGAGTAGTGTTAGCCTGGCAGAGTAGTGTTAGGCTGGCAGAGTAGCGTTAGCCTGGCAGAGTAGCGTTAGCCTGGCAGAGTAGTGTTAGCCTGGCAGAGTAGCGTTAGCCTGGCAGAGTAGCGTTAGGCTGGCAGAGTAGCGTTAGCCTGGCAGAGTAGCGTTAGCCTGGCAGAGTAGCGTTAGCCTGGCAGAGTAGCGTTAGCCTGGCAGAGTAGCGTTAGGCTGGCAGAGTAGCGTTAGCCTGGCAGAGTAGCGTTAGCCTGGCAGAGTAGCGTTAGGCTGGCAGAGTTAGGTGTTCCTAATATATTTAGGGATATTTAAGACGATGCATTTAAATGAATCTGCAAAGATTGTTACTTTGTTTGATTACAAACCAAATTATTTTCTAGAAATCATTTTTGTAAAGTGTTAAAATCATCTTGTATCGTGTAGCCCAGCTGGTAGGGCGCGGCCCGGCTGGTAGGGCGCGGCCCGGCTGGTAGGGCGCGGCCCGGCTGGTAGGGCGCGGCCCGGCTGGTAGGGCGCGGCCCGGCTGGTAGAGCGCGGCTCTTGCAACTCCAGGGTTGTGGGTTTGATTCCCAGTATTAAAAAAAGTATGAAAAAAGAATCTAAAATCTCAAATATATTTTGATTTGTTTAACACTTTTTGTGTTACTACATGATTCTGTCTTCACTATTATTGTACAATGTAGAAAATAGTAAAAAATAAAGAAAAATCCTTGAATGAGTAGGTGTGTCCAAACTGTTGACTGGTACTGTAGGTCTATAGTTATTTGGGTCTAACTAGTTTCCACCTTTATGAAGAGGGGTCACTCGGACACATTTCCACCCAGAAGGCATTTCACCAGTCGTTAAAGACATATTGAATAGGTCTGCTAGAGGATACAGTCTAACATTAGCAGACCACTTTATACATGTGGGTTCCAGTCCATCTTAACCTGCTCCTCTGTTGATATTGACCCCTCATAGAGAGGACAGGCAGTATACCAGTTGGTTTCATCTTTCTAATGTTAAATGTCTGATTTTGGGGTGTTGATCTCCTGGTTCCATATATACCTAGCATTGGTGGAATTGTGGGTGAAATCGTTATTTGAGGTACCAGATGAGACGTGCTGATTAAAACATTAGCTATATCTGCTCGCTCCTGAAATGACACACGGTCATTTAGGATTAAAATATTAAAAAACAACCACAACCAAAACAACAACAACAAACAAGAGAGGAAGAGATAAACCAGCTCCCTGCTAGCATAGCATAACATAGGCCTAGCTATGAAGGACAACAACAGAGAGTGTTTATAGCATAGCATAACATAGGCCTAGCTATGAAGGACAACAACAGAGAGTGTTTATAGCATAGCATAACACAGGCCTAGCTATGAAGAACAACAACAGAGAGTGTTTATAGCATAGCATAACATAGGCCTAGCTATGAAGGACAACAACAGAGAGTGTTTATAGCATAGCATAACATAGGCCTAGCTATGAAGGACAACAACAGAGAGTGTTTATAGCATAGCATAACATAGGCCTAGCTATGAAGGACAACAACAGAGAGTGTTTATAGCATAGCATAACATAGGCCTAGCTATGAAGGACAACAACAGAGAGTGTTTATAGCATAGCATAACATAGGCCTAGCTATGAAGGACAACAACAGAGAGTGTTTATAGCATAGCATAACATAGGCCTAGCTACGAAGGACAACAACAGAGAGTGTTTATAGCATAGCATAACATAGGCCTAGCTACGAAGGACAACAACAGAGAGTGTTTATAGCATAGCATAACATAGGCCTAGCTACGAAGGACAACAACAGAGAGTGTTTATAGCATAGCATAACATAGGCCTAGCTACGAAGGACAACAACAGAGAGTGTTTATAGCATAGCATAACATAGGCCTAGCTACGAAGGACAACAACAGAGAGTGTTTATAGCATAGCATAACATAGGCCTAGCTACGAAGGACAACAACAGAGAGTGTTTATAGCATAGCATAACATAGGCCTAGCTACGAAGGACAACAACAGAGAGTGTTTATAGCATAGCATAACATAGGCCTAGCTACGAAGGACAACAACAGAGAGTGTTTATAGCATAGCATAACATAGGCCTAGCTACGAAGGACAACAACAGAGAGTGTTTATAGCATAGCATAACATAGGCCTAGCTACGAAGGACAACAACAGAGAGTGTTTATAGCATAGCATAAGATAGGCCTAGCTACGAAGGACAACAACAGAGAGTGTTTATAGCATAGCATAACATAGGCCTAGCTATGAAGGACAACAACAGAGTGTTTATAGCATAGCATAACATAGGCCTAGCTATGAAGGACAACAACAGAGAGTGTTTATAGCATAGCATAACATAACTAGAGGATGTAAAAAAGGGCTAGTAACTGACCTTCCTTGATAATTTGGACCCAGATATTCCTACTCTCAGGGCTGGGAGTGAATACGTAGAGAGTACTGGAGTCATACACCACCTAGTAGAGAGAATTAATAGCTGGCGTCATATTGGCACGAACTGTAACACATCATAATGTTGTTGTTAACGTGGAAGATTGAAGGAAAAAGGAAACCTCACACTGCTCTTGATAGTATCACTGATCTTTAATAAGCTTTACGTATCGGCCTCACGGCCTTCGTCAGAGCTTTACATATCGGCCTCACGGCCTTCATCAGAGCTTTACGTATCGACCTCACGGCCTTCGTCAGAGCTTTAGGTATCGGCCTCAAGGCCTTCGTCAGAGCTTTACGTATCGGCCTCACGGCCTTCGTCAGAGCTTTACGTATCGACCTCACGGCCTTCGTCAGAGCTTTAGGTACCGGCCTCACGGCCTTCAACAGAGCTTTACGTATCGGCCTCAAGGCCTTCGTCAGAGCTTTACGTATCGGCCTCAAGGCCTTCGTCAGAGCTTTACGTATCGGCCTCACGGCCTTCGTCAGAGCTTTACGTATCGGCCTCACGGCCTTCATCAGAGCTTTACGTATCGGCCTCAAGGCCTTCGTCAGAGCTTTACGTATCGGCCTCACGGCCTTCGTCAGAGCTTTACGGATCGGCCTCAAGGCCTTCGTCAGAGCTTTACGTATCGGCCTCAAGGCCTTCGTCAGAGCTTTACATATCGGCCTCAAGGCCTTCGTCAGAGCTTTACATATCGGCCTCACGGACTTTGTCAGAGCTTTTGTGAGTAAAAAAACTTGTAAAAATTAAAAAACGTTTTTTAAACAAAACAGTTTTTTTTTAAACAGTTTTTTTAAAACTCAAAAAGCTCTGACGAAGTCCGTGAGGCCGATAGGTAAAGCTCTGGTGAAGGTCGTGAGGTCGATACGTAAAGCTCTGGCGAAGGCCGTGAGGCCGATATGTAAAGCTTATTAAAGATCAGTGATACAATCAAGAGCAGTGTACAGATTTCCTTTTTCATTCATCTTGTTCAACTGTTACCATCCACCTGCTAAAAGATTGCTCACATGTGGTTGTGCCTTTTGAATTTTGAAAATGGAAAATTGACAAACTATCTCTTTATATTTCTCAATATTGATCAATCAACCGATCAATCTCACCTGGAAGGGGTATTTGTTCTGACAGGGTATGACTCCTCCTCCATTCTTCACGATCTCCACACACCTGACTTTCTGCAGGTCGATGGACCCCTTCTTAAACTTCTTCTGTTAACAACGAACAGAGAGACAGAAGGACAGAACACAGTAAGGTATTGGACAGCAGAGAGACAGAACACAGTAAGGTATTGGACAGCAGAGAGACAGAACACAGTAAGGTATTGGACAGCAGAGAGACAGAAGGACAGAACACAGTAAGGTGTTGGACAGCAGAGAGACAGAAGGACAGAACACAGTAAGGTATTGGACAGCAGAGAGACAGAAGGACAGAACACAGTAAGGTGTTGGACAGCAGAGAGACAGAAGGACAGAACACAGTAAGGTATTGGACAGGAGAGAGACAGAACACAGTAAGGTATTGGACAGCAGAGAGACAGAACACAGTAAGGTATTGGACAGCAGAGAGACAGAACACAGTAAGGTATTGGACAGGAGAGAGACAGAACACAGTAAGGTATTGGACAGGAGAGAGACAGAACACAGTAAGGTATTGGACAGCAGAGAGACAGAACACAGTAAGGTATTGGACAGCAGAGAGACAGAACACAGTAAGGTATTGGACAGGAGAGAGACAGAACACAGTAAGGTATTGGACAGCAGAGAGACAGAAGGACAGAACACAGTAAGGTGTTGGACAGCAGAGAGACAGAAGGACAGAACACAGTAAGGTGTTGGACAGGATAGAGACAGAAGGACAGAACACAGTAAGGTATTGGACAGCAGAGAGACAGAAGGACAGAACACAGTAAGGTGTTGGACAGCAGAGAGACAGAAGGACAGAACACAGTAAGGTATTGGACAGCAGAGAGACAGAACACAGTAAGGTATTGGACAGGAGAGAGACAGAACACAGTAAGGTATTGGACAGCAAAGAGACAGAAGGACAGAACACAGTAAGGTATTGGACATACCAGTTTGTTTATAGCCTCAACTGACAATATTCACACTAGTACTGTTAGTTGGACTAACAGCACGAGGTAGAGTTACTAACGGTACATGATAGAGTTACTAGAGTTACTATACATAAAGGACATAGGACCAGTCTGATAGGAGAGATAAAGGATATAGGACCAGTCTGATTAGAGAGATAAAGGACATAGGACCAGTCTGATAGGAGAGATAAAGGATATAGGACCAGTCTGATAGGAGAGATAAAGGATATAGGACCAGTCTGATAGAGAGATAAAGGACATAGGACCAGTCTGATAGGAGAGATAAAGGATATAGGACCAGTCTGATAGGAGAGATAAAGAATATAGGACCAGTCTGATTAGAGAGATAAAGGATATAGGACCAGTCTGATAGGAGAGATAAAGGATATAGGACCAGTCTGATAGGAGAGATAAAGGATATAGGACCAGTCTGATAGGAGAGATAAAGGATATAGGACCAGTCTGATAGAGAGATAAAGGATATAGGACCAGTCTGATAGAGAGATAAAGGATATAGGACCAGTCTGATAGGAGAGATAAAGGATATAGGACCAGTCTGATTAGAGAGATAAAGGATATAGGACCAGTCTGATAGGAGAGATAAAGGATATAGGACCAGTCTGATAGGAGAGACAAAGGACATAGGACCAGTCTGATAGGAGATAAAGGATATAGGACCAGTCTGATTAGAGAGATAAAGGACATAGGACCAGTCTGATAGGAGAGATAAAGGATATAGGACCAGTCTGATAGGAGAGATAAAGTATATAGGACCAGTATGATAGGAGAGATAAAGTATATAGGACCAGTCTGATAGGAGAGATAAAGGATATAGGACCAGTCTGATTAGAGAGATAAAGGATATAGGACCAGTCTGATAGGAGATAAAGGATATAGGACCAGTCTGATTAGAGAGATAAAGAACATAGGACCAGTCTGAAAGGAAACATAAAGGATATAGGACCAGTCTGATTAGAGAGATAAAGGATATAGGACCAGTCTGATAGGAGATAAAGGATATAGGACCAGTCTGATTAGAGAGATAAAGGACATAGGACCAGTCTGATTAGAGAGATAAAGGATATAGGACCAGTCTGACCAGAGACATAAAGGATTTAGGACCAGTCTGATTAGAGAGATAAAGGATATAGGACCAGTCTGATAGAGAGATAAAGTATATAGGACCAGTCTGATTAGAGAGATAAAGGATATAGGACCAGTCTGATTAGAGAGATAAAGTATATAGGACCAGTCTGATAGAGAGATAAAGGATATAGGACCAGTCTGATAGGAGAGATAAAGTATATAGGACCAGTCTGATTAGAGAGATAAAGTATATAGGACCAGTCTGATTAGAGAGATAAAGGATATAGGACCAGTCTGATTAGAGAGATAAAGGATATAGGACCAGTCTGATAGAGAGATAAAGGATATAGGACCAGTCTGATAGGAGAGATAAAGGATATGGGACCAGTCTGATAGGAGAGATAAAGGACCAGTCTGATAGAGAGATAAAGGACATAGGACCAGTCTGATAGAGAGATAAAGGATATAGGACCAGTCTGATAGAGAGATAAAGGATATAGGACCAGTCTGATAGGAGATAAAGTATATAGGACCAGTCTGATTAGAGAGATAAAGGATATAGGACCAGTCTGATAGAGAGATAAAGGATATAGGACCAGTCCATACACAACCATGCCTCCATCGTACAGGGAACGGTGTGTGTCTGTACAGTCTCACCTCTGCTCTGAACTCATAGTACGTGAGGTTTGTCTTGGTGAGAACGAACAATCTCTCCTTGTAGTTCAGCGGCGACGTTATCCTCTTCTGCTGAGACCGCTTGATCAGGGTCTCCTCCAATAGCGGGTCAGCACTCATCTCGACGCCGCCCACTCCCTCCACCATGCCATCTAAATACTGACTGGACCCACCTGGACTGGAGAGGAGAGGAGAGGAGAGGAGAGAAGCATGTTGTCAAGGGTTTTTACACAATTTTTACTATTTTCAAACCAGATAGGATGGCGTATCGCTGCAGAATGCTGTGGTAGCCATGCTGGTTAAGTGTGTCTTGAATTCTAAATAAATCACAGACAGTGTCACCTGCAAAGCACCCCCACACCTCCTCCTCCATGCTTCACAACTACACATGCAGAGATCATCCGTTCAACTACTCTGCGTCTCACAGACACAGCGGTTGGAACCAAAAATATCACATTTTGACTCATCAGACCAAAGTTCAGATTTCCACCGGTCTAATGTCCGTTGCTCGTGTTTCTTGGCCCAAGAAAGTCTCTTCTTCTTATTGGTGTCCTTTAGTAGTGGTTTCTTTGCAGTAATTCGACCATGAAGGCCTGATTCACACAGTCTCCTCTGAACAGTTGATGTTGAGATGTGTCTGTTACTTGAACTCTGTGAAGCATTTATTTGGGCTGCAATTTCTGAGGCTGGCAACTCTAATGAACTAATCCTCTGCAGCAGAGGTAACTCTGGGTCTTCCTTTCCTGTGGTGGTCCTCATGAGAGACAGTTTCATCATAGCGCTTGATGGTTTTTGCGACTGCACTTGAAGAAACTTTAAAAGTTCTTGAAATGTTCTGCATTGACTGACCTTCATGTCTTAAAGTATTGATGGACTGTTGTTTCTCTTTGCTTCTTTGAGCTGTTCTTGCCATAATATGGACTTGATTTTTAACCAAATAGGGTTATCTTCTGTATACCACCCCTACCTTGTCACAACACAACTAATTGGCTCAAACGCATTAAGAAGGAAAGAAATTCCACAAATGAACAAGGCACACCTGCTAATTGAAATGCATTCCAGGTGACTACCTCATGAAGCTGGTTGAGAGAATGCCAAAAGTGTGCAACGCAAAGGGCGGCTACTTTGAAGAATCTAAAATCTACTTGGATTTGTTTAACACTTTTGGTGTTACTACATGATTACGTAGAAAATAGTAACAATAAAGAAAAACCCTGGAATGAGTAGGTGTGTCCAAACTTTCGACTGGTACTGTGTGTGTATATACTGGTACTGTGTGTGTATATACTGGTACTGTGTGTGTATATACTGGTACTGTGTGTGTATATACAGGGGGCAGATTGGAGAGGAAACATATTGCGTCTGAATCGTCCTCTGGAATAACGGACATTCTGAGGTAATAAGTACATAAGCAACGTTCTCTAGTAATGCCAGTCCCGGTGTGAATGGGACTGTAGCTTTAATAACAACTCCTGCTGAATTAAACATTTCTGACAGTAAAATGATACACCAAATGTAGGCAAAATGTGGACTTGGGAACAGGAGTGGAGAAATATGATTGATTTATTTCTGTATCTTAATGCAATGCTCAGTTAGATACGATCTGTAGAGGTGCTGTCTTCATCATAAAATCATCATAAAATCATCATAAAATCATCATAAAATCAGATAGTATTTCAACCAGTTCGATTCCTGAACTGAAATCTTTTGAGAAACACGTTAAAGCTGTGAAAACGACCTCTTTTTTCCTTCCAACCGGTCAAACTATTGTCATTTGGACATTTTTTGATCACCTTTCCAGTTAGTTTTGTTGTTTTTGTTGCTTTATTGTATTTTCTCCCCGGTCCCTAAACGTCTTTGCTCCATGAAAGATAACAGGAAGAAAAAAAACTTCACAGATGTCAACTAGATAGAATGAATGCTTCAGTCTAATCTATTACGTCATTCTGTTGAGCAAAGGTTAAGCATGGTGTGTGCAACGCCAGGGTTGTGGGTTCGATTCCCACGGGGGGCCAGTACCAAATTATTATTATTTTTTTTATAAAACATTTTATGAAATGTATGCATTCACTACTGTAAGTCGCTCTGGATAAGAGCGTCTGCTAAATGACTAAAATGTAAATGTCTTCTAGGGTAAAATATTAAAACAGAAGGGAAGCTGCATATAACTAATTATAGACAAGTTGACTAACAAATAGCCTAACAAAGCGTCGGAAATTATAAAGCAGAAATATATCTAAAATCAGGTGAGTTATTAGCAGGTGAGTTATTACCAGGTGAGTTACTAGCAGGTGAGTTATTAGCAGGTGAGTTATTACCAGGTGAGTTAATACCAGGTGAGTTATTACCAGGTGAGTTATTACTAGGTGAGTTATTAGCAGGTGAGTTATTAGCAGGTGAGTTATTACCAGGTGAGTTATTACCAGGTGAGTTATTAGCAGGTGAGTTATTAGCAGGTGAGTTATTACCAGGTGAGTTATTACCAGGTGAGTTATTAGCAGGGGAGTTATTAGCAGGTGAGTTATTACCAGGTGAGTTATTACCAGGTGAGTTATTACCAGGTGAGTTATTAGCAGGGGAGTTATTAGCAGGTGAGTTATTACCAGGTGAGTTATTACCAGGTGAGTTATTAGCAGGGGAGTTATTAGCAGGTGAGTTATTACCAGGTGAGTTATTACCAGGTGAGTTATTACCAGGTGCTTGCACTAGTAATCAACGAACCACACCTGCCAAGGTGGCGAATTCTCTAATTGACGTCATAGAGCTAGATAGAGGACTCCTTTTTGTATCTGTGCCATTATAGCGTCTTGTGACAGCCTCGACGGCGCATACCATTCTGTCTCCATTTTAGAGTAGACCGATTGCTCTAAACTCATTGGAATACCCACCCAGTTGACTATTTTTTTTTTTTTTTAAATGGTGGTCGTCCTCAAATGGTAATGTAGACTAAAATAAGTTATACCCATGATGAGCCCTCTATCTATCTCTATGATGGAATATTACAT
>NC_042964.1:1540774-1550774 GCF_901001165.1 Salmo trutta | reverse complement strand
ACAGTCCAGTACTACACAGATAGTACACAGTCCAGTACTACACAGATAGTACACAGTCCAGTACTACACAGATATGTACACAGTCCAGTACTACACATATACTAACACAGTCCTCCAGTACTACACAGATACATACACAGTCCAGTACTACACAGATATGTACACAGTCCAGTACTACACATATACTAACACAGTCCTCCAGTACTACACAGATACATACACAGTCCAGTACTACACAGATAGTACACAGTCCAGTACCAGACAGATACTTCCTTAGTGCTTAGCGTTTGCAGTCTAATAAAGGATTCTCTCCTCTTCCGTTTTAGGTGGTACTGTCAGAGCATCACCAGATCGGAGGCTGAACAACTGTTACGAAAAGAGGTCTCAGTCCGGGTTTTTTTTTCTTTCTTTCTTCCATCAATCGATCAATTAGCCAGACTGTCTGTTTGTCAGTTAGTCTGCTTGTCTATCTGTTTCTCCTGGTGCTGTAATTCTGTAGATAATCTACAATTGTTTGTTTAATCTTTACAGGCTAAAGAGGGAGGTTTTGTGGTGAGGGAGTCTAGTCAACAAGGCTGTTACACTGTCTCAGTGTTCACTAAAGCTCTGGGGTAAGTACCTTTGTCCAAAAGCAATTTAATAAATACATTATATGGACCAGGTGGAAAATCAATCCCTATGCTTTAACACATTGAACCATCTCTTTCTCTCTCTCTCTCTCTGTCTCTCTCTCCATCCCTGTCTCTCTCTCTCTCTCTCTCTCTCTCTCTCTCCATCAATCCATCCCTCTCTCTCTCTCTCTCTCCATCCATGCTTGTCTCTCTCTCTCTCTCCATCCCTGTCTCTCTCTCCATCCATCCCTGTCTTTCTCTCTCTGTCCCTCTCTCTACCTCTCTCTCTCTCTCTCTCTCTCCATACATCCCTCTCTCTCTCACTCTCCATCAATCCATCCCCCTCTCTCTCTCTCTCTTTCCATCCATCCCTGTCTCTCTCTCTCTCTCTCTCCATCCCTGTCTCTCTCTCTCACTATCTCTCTCCCTCTCTCCATCCATCCCTGTCTCTCTCTCTCTCTGTCTCTCTGTCTCTCTCTCCTCTCTCTCCCCTTAGTATTAACGGTGGTATCAGACACTACCAGATAAAGCTCGATGATTCTGGAAGCTTCTATCTCTGTGAGAAGCACATTTTCACCTCGATACCCGAACTCATAGAGTACCACAACCACAATGCTGCAGGTAGAGTACACACACACACACACACACACACACACACACACACACACACACACACACACACACACACTCCCTCTCGCCCTGTGTTTGTGTTGTGTGCAGGTCTGGTGACCAGGTTAAGGTATGCAGTAGGACCTATGGGCAGGTGTGTCCCTGCTACAGCAGGCTTCAGCTCAGGTCAGTCAACACACACTTTGAAACACACACACACACACTCTGAAACACACACACACACACTCTGAAACACACACACACACACACTCTGAAATACACACACACACTCTGAAACACACACACACACACTCTGAAACACACACACTCTGAAACACACACGCACACTCAAAAACACACACACACACACACTCTGAAACACACACTCTGAAACACACACACTCTGAAACACACACACACACACACACTCTGAAACACACACACACACACACTCTGAAACACACACACACTCTGAAACACACACACACACACTCTGAAACACACACACACACTCTGAAACACACACACACACACTCTGAAACACACACACACACTCTGAAACACACACACACTCTGAAACACACACACACACACTCTGAAACACACACACACACACACTCTGAAACACACACACACACTCTAAAACACACACACACTCTAAAACACACTCACACACACTTTGAAACACACTCACACACTCTGAAACACACACACACACACACACTGAAACACACACACAAACACACTCTGAAACACACTCACACACACTCTGAAACACACTCACACACTCTGAAACACTCACACACACTCTAAAACACACACACACACACTCTGAAACACACTCACACACACTCTAAAACACACACACACACTCTGAACCACACTCACACACACTCTAAAACACACACACACACACTCTAAAACACACACACTCTAACTCTAAAACACACACACTCTAACTCTAATAGCCTACACGCTAATAGCCTACACGCTACTCGTCTACACGCTAATAGGCTACACGCTAATCGCCTACACGCTAATAGCCTACACGTTAATAGCCTACACGCTAATAGCCTACACGCTAATAGCCTACACGTTAATAGCCTACACGCTAATAGCCTACAAGTTAATAGCCTACACGCTAATAGCCTACACGCTAATAGCCTACACGTTAATAGCCTACACGCTAATAGCCTACACGCTAATAGCCTACACGCTAATAGCCTACACGCTAATCGCCTACACGCTAATAGCCTACACGTTAATAGCCTACACGCTAATAGCCTACACGTTAATAGCCTACACGCTAATAGCCTACACGCTAATAGCCTACACGCTAATAGCCTACACGCTAATAGCCTAAACGCTTTTGGGAACTGGCAGAAAAAGTTTCCGTTATTCCAAAAAGGACAATATCGGAGTTAAATTCAATAAGAGAAAAGCTGTGAAGTGGATAGTTGAAAATAAACAGAAACTGAAATCTGGACACTGACTGTAGGGTCTATAACCTCTGACATAGCCTTACTGTAGGGTCTATAACCTCTGACATAGCCTTACTGTAGGGTCTATAACCTCTGACATAGCCTTACTGTAGGGTCTATAACCTCTCATATAGCCTTACTGTAGGATCTATAACCTCTCATATAGCCTTACTGCAGGATCTATAACCTCTGACATAGCCTTACTGTAGGGTCTATAACCTCTCATATAGCCTTACTGTAGGGTCTATAACCTCTGACATAGCCTTACTGTAGGGTCTATAACCTCTCATATAGCCTTACTGTAGGGTCTATAACCTCTGACATAGCCTTACTGTAGGATCTATAACCTCTCATATAGCCTTACTGTAGGATCTATAACCTCTCATATAGCCTTACAGTAGGATCTATAACCTCTCATATAGCCTTACTGTAGGGTCTATAACCTCTCATATAGCCTTACTGTAGGGTCTATAACCTCTGACATAGCCTTGCTGTAGGGTCTATAACCTCTGACATAGCCTTACTGTAGGGTCTATAACCTCTGACATAGCCTGACTGTAGGGTCTATAACCTCTGACATAGCCTTACTGTAGGATCTATAACCTCTCATATAGCCTTACTGTAGGGTCTATAACCTCTGACATAGCCTTACTGTAGGGTCTATAACCTCTGACATAGCCTTACTGTAGGGTCTATAACCTCTCATATAGCCTTACTGTAGGATCTATAACCTCTCATATAGCCTTACTGTAGGGTCTATAACCTCTCATATAGCCTTACTGTAGGGTCTATAACCTCTCATATAGCCTTACTGTAGGATCTATAACCTCTCATATAGCCTTACTGTAGGGTCTATAACCTCTGAGATAGCCTTACTGTAGGGTCTATAACCTCTGACATAGCCTTACTGTAGGGTCTATAACCTCTCATATAGCCTTACTGTAGGATCTATAACCTCTGACATAGCCTTACTGTAGGATCTATATTCTCTCATATAGCCTTACTGTAGGATCTATAACCTCTCATATAGCCTTACTGTAGGATCTATAACCTCTCATATAGCCTTACTGTAGGGTCTATAACCTCTCATATAGCCTTACTGTAGGATCTATAACCTCTCATATAGCCTTACTGTAGGATCTATAACCTCTCATATAGCCTTACTGTAGGATCTATAACCTCTCATATAGCCTTACTGTAGGATCTATAAACTCTCATATTGCCTTACTGTAGGATCTATAACCTCTCATATAGCCTTACTGTAGGATCTATAACCTCTCATATAGCCTTACTGTAGGATCTATAACCTCTCATATAGCCTTACTGTAGGGTCTATAACCTCTCATATAGCCTTACTGTAGGGTCTATAACCTCTCATATAGCCTTACTGTAGGATCTATAACCTCTCATATAGCCTTACTGTAGGATCTATAACCTCTCATATAGCCTTACTGTAGGATCTATAACCTCTCACATAGCCTTACTGTAGGATCTATAACCTCTCATATAGCCTTACTGTAGGATCTATAACCTCTCATATAGCCTTACTGTAGGATCTATAACCTCTCATATAGCCTTACTGTAGGATCTATAACCTCTCATATAGCCTTACTGTAGGATCTATAACCTCTCATATAGCCTTACTGTAGGGTCTATAACCTCTCATATAGCCTTACTGTAGGATCTATAACCTCTCATATAGCCTTACTGTAGGATCTATAACCTCTCATATAGCCTTACTGTAGGGTCTATAACCTCTCATATAGCCTTACTGTAGGATCTATAACCTCTCATATAGCCTTACTGCAGGATCTATAACCTCTCATATAGCCTTACTGTAGGATCTATAACCTCTGACATAGCCTTACTGTAGGATCTATAACCTCTCATATAGCCTTACTGTAGGATCACACACACACCACACACACACACACCACACACACACACACACACACACACACACACACACAACACACACACACACACACACACACACACACACACACACACACACACACACACACACTTTCATTACATACAGTAATTGATTGCCTCGCCTGGTTCACCAACTACTTCGCAGACCGAGTTCAGTGTGACAAATCGGAGGGCCTGTTGTCCGGACCTCTGGCAGTCTCTATGGGGGTTCCACAGGGTTCAATTCTCGGGCCGACTCTTTTCTCTGTATGCATCAATGATGTCGCTCTTGCTGCTGGTGATTCTCTGATCCACCTCTATGCAGACGACACCATTCTGTATACTTCTGGCCCTTCTTTGGACACTGTGTTAACTAACCTCCAGACGAGCTTCAATGCCATACAACTCTCCTTCCGTGGCCTCCAACTGCTCTTTAATGCTAGTAAAACTAAATGCATGCTTTTCAACCGATCACTGCCCGCACCAGCCCGCCCGTCCAGCATCACTACTCTGGACGGTTCTGACTTAGAATATGTGGACAACTACAAATACCTAGGTGTCTGGTTAGACTGTAAACTCTCCTTCCAGACTCACATTAAGCATCTCCAATCCAAAATTAAATCTAGAATCAGCTCCCTATTTCGCAACAAAGCCTCCTTCACTCACGCTGCCAAACAGACCCTCGTAAAACTGACCATCCTACCGATCCTTGACTTCACCGATGTCATTTACAAAATAGCCTCCAACACTCTACTCAGCAAATTGGATGTATTCTATCACAGTGCCATTAGTTTTGTCACCAAAGCCCCATATACTACCCACCACTGCGACCTGTATGCTCTCGTCGGCTGGCCCTCGCTACATATTCGTCGCCAAACCCACTGGCTCCAGGTCATCTATAAGTCTTTGCTAGGTAAAGCCCCGCCTTATCTCAGCTCACTGGTCACCATAGCAGCACCCACCCGTAGCACGCGCTCCAGCAGGTATATCTCACTGGTCATCCCCAAAGCCAACTCCTCCTTTGGCCGCCTTTCCTTCCAGTTCTCTGCTGCCAATGACTGGAATGAATTGCTAAAATCACTGAAGCTGGAGACTCATATCTCCCTCACTAACTTTAAGCACCAGCTGTCAGAGCAGCTCACAGATCACTGCACCTGTACATAGCCCATCTGTAAACAGCCCATCCAACTACCTCATCCCCATACTGTTATTTATCTTCTTGCTCCTTTGCACCCCAGTATCTCTACTTGCACATTCATCTTCTGCACATCTACCATTCCAGTGTTTAATTGCTAAATTGTAATTATTTCGTCTCTATGGCCTATTTACTGCCTTGCCTCCCTACTCTTCTACATTTGCACACACTGTATACAGATTTTTCTACTGTATTATTGACTGTACGTTTGTTTCTCCCACGTGTAACTCTGTGTTGTTGTATGTGTCTAACTGCTATGCTTTATCTTGGCCAGGTCGCAGTTGTAAATGAGAACTTGTTCTCAACTAGCCTACCTGGTTACATAAAGGTGAAATAAATATATATATTTTTTAAATAATGTAAACCTCGATCTGTCACTCTTTCCCCCCTCTCCCTCTCTCCCTCCCTGTAGAGAAATGGGAGATTGACCCTAGTGAGTTGACTGTAATGAAGGAGCTGGGAAGTGGTCAGTTTGGGGTGGTCAGGCTGGGGAAATGGAGAGCTCTGTGTAAGGTGGCCATTAAAACAATCAACGAAGGAGCCATGCATGAAGAAGACTTCATAGAGGAAGCCAAGATTATGATGTGAGTAGAACATGTTTAACGTACACACACACACACACACACACACACACACACACACATACTGATAAAGACACACACACTGATAAAGTATGTAAATCCAAGATGGCGTAGCAGTTCAGACGTCCTGTCGCGTCCCGTGTATATATATATATATTTACATATTTTTTCATCACTTTTTTCATCACTTATCTTTTTACATTTTTTTTTTTTCTAAATACTCAACCTCAAAGCCCTCTCCTGCAACCCGCCTCATCAATTTAAAAAAAAAAAAGAAAGTATTATTTACCTCATCTGAATTCCACGACAGAAGCTAGCCAGAGGTTAGCCATTTTCACTGGCTAACGTTGAAGTTCAGCTAGCTACGGTTAGCTGTCCTCAGCTATCCATTAGCTCGAAAAGCTATCGCCAGTTTTTGTACAGCGCGACTCAGACCAGAGCATATCGGAACTATTCTCTCTCCTTTCCTCGATTTCTACCGCAGGCTCTGGACATTTACACCTGGATCTTGCAGCTAACTAGCTGCTACCTGAGTGACTATTGGCAACGTCGGTCTCGGAATTAACACACACTATTACGGAGCTAGCTAGCTAGCCAGCTGAAGAGTTCCGTCAGCCACTCGTGGGCTACTCCTGAGCTAGCCAGCTGAAGTGTCTCCTGGGCTACAACTCACCTATCCTGACCCGTTTTACTGCCGATGCGGAGCCCCATTGGGTCTTCACGACTGGATCACCGACGTTATCTGCCCGAGGGAGTTGTCCAACTGGCCCCTCCGTCGCGACGTAACCTGATCGCCCATCTGCGGCCAGCTAATCGTTAGCTGTCTTTTCGGCTGCGATCTGAATAGGTCTGTCGGACACTTTTCTTGGGCCACTATAACTAACTATTTTGCCAACTTGGACAGGTCCCCCCTTCCACACGGAACCCCACTAACCCACAGACGGAAACGCACGAGGCGGCTAAAAACAGACCTCCCTCCCATCTTCCACCAGCTTGCTACCTATGGCCCGGCTAGCTGTCTGAATCTCACTGGACCCTCTGATTACTCGGCTAAGCATGCCTCTCCTTAATGTCAATATGCCTTGTCCATTGCTGTTCTGGTTAGTGTTTATTGGCTTATTTCACTGTAGAGCCTCTAGCCCTGCTCATTATACCTTATCCAACCTCTCAGTTCCTCCACCCACACATGCTATGACATCTTCTGGTTTCAATGATGTTTCTAGAGACAATATCTCTCTCATAATCACTAAATGCCTAGGTTTACCTCCTCTGTACTCACATCCCACCATACCTTTGTCTGTACATTATACCTTGAAGCTATTTTATCGCCCCCAGACACCTGCTCCTTTTTCTCTCTATTCTGGACGTCACAGACGACCAATTCTTATAGCTTTTAGCTGTACTCTTATCCTGCTTCTCCTCTGTTCCTCTGGTGATGTAGAGGTTAATCCAGGCCCTGCAGCCCCCAGCACCACTCCCATTCCCCAGGTTCTGATAGCCTTTAGCCGTACCCTTATCCTGCTTCTCCTCTGTTCCTCTGGTGATGTAGAGGTTAATCCAGGCCCTGCAGCCACCAGCTCCACTCCCATTCCCCAGGCGCTCTCATTTGTTGACTTCTGTAACCGTAAAAGCCTTGGTTTCATGCATGGTAACATTAGAAACCTCCTCCCTAAGTTTGTTTTATTCACTGCTTTAGCACACTCTGCCAACCCGGATGTCCTAGTCGTGTCTGAATCCTGGCTTAGGAAGGCCACCAAAAACTGTGAAATCTTCATCCCTAACTACAACGTTTTCAGACAAGATAGAACGACCAAAGGGGGCGGTGTTGCAATCTACTGCAGAGATAGCTTGCAGAGTTCTGTCTTGCTATCCAGGTCTGTACCCAAACAATTTGAACTTCTACTTTTAAAAATCCACCTCTCCAAAAACAAGTCTCTCACCGTTGCCGCCTGCTATAGACCCCCTCGGCCCCTAGCTGTGCTCTGGACACCATATGTGAACTGATTGCCCCCCATCTATCTTCAGAGCTTGTGCTACTAGGCGACCTAAACTGGGACATGCTTAACACCCCAGCCATTCTACAATCCAAGCTTGATACCCTCAATCTCACACAAATTATTAATGAACCCACCAGGTACAACCCCAAAGCCGCAAACACTGGCACCCTCATAGATATCATCCTAACCAATGTGCCCTCTAATTACACCTCTGCTGTTTTCAACCAAGATCTCAGCGATCACTGCCTCATTGCCTGCACCCGTAATGGGTCAGCGGTCAAACGACCTCCACTCATCACTGTCAAACGCTCCCTGAAACATTTCAACGAGCAAGCCTTTCTAATCGACCTGGCCCTGGTATCCTGGAAGGATATTGACCTCATCCCGTCAGTAGAGGATGCCTGGTTATTTTTTAAAAATGCCTTCCTCTCCATCTTGAATAAGCATGCCCCTTTCAAGAAATTTAGAACCAGGAACAGATATAGCCCTTGGTTCTCCCCAGACCTGACTGCCCTTAACCAACACAAAAATATCCTGTGGCGTTCTGCATTAGCATCGAACTGCCCCCGCGATATGCAACTTTTTAGGGAAGTTAGAAACCAATACACACAGGCAGTTAGAAACGCCAAGGCTAGCTTTTTCAAACAGAAATTTGCTTCGTGCAACTCCAACTCTAAAAAGTTCTGGGACATTGTAAAGTCCATGGAGAATAAGAACACCTCCTCCCAACTGCCCACTGCACTGAGGATAGGAAACTCTGTCACCACCGATAAGCCCACTATAATTGAGAATTTCAATAAGCATTTTTCTACGGCTGCCATGCTTTCCACCTAACTACCCCTACTGCATTCAACAGCACTGCACCCCCCACAGCTACTCGCCCAAGCCTCCCCCATTTCTCCTTCTCCCAAATCCATTCAGCTGATGTTCTGAAAGAGCTGCAAAATCTGGACCCCTACAAATCAGCTGGGCTTGACAATCTGGACCCTTTCTTTCTAAAATTATCTGCCGAAATTATTGCAACCCCTATTACTAGCCTGTTCAACCTCTCTTTCGTGTCGTCTGAGATTCCCATAGATTGGAAAGCAGCTGCTGTCATCCCCCTCTTCAAAGGAGGTGACACTCTTGACCCAAATTGCTACAGACCTATATCCATCCTACCCTGCCTTTCTAAGGTCTTCGAAAGCCAAGTCAACAAACAGATTACCGACTATTTTGAATCCCACCGCACCCTCTCCGCTATGCAATCTGGTTTCAGAGCTGGTCATGGGTGCACCTCAGCCACGCTCAAGGTCCTAAACGACATCGTAACCGCCATCGATAAGAAACATTACTGTGCTGCCGTATTCATTGACCTGGCCAAAGCTTTTGACTCTGTTAATCACCACATCCTCATCGGCAGACTTAGTAGCCTTGGTTTCTCAAACGATTGCGTCGCCTGGTTCACCAACTACTTCTCTGACAGAGTTCAGTGTGTCAAATCGGAGGGCCTACTGTCTGGACCTCTGGCAGTCTCTATGGGGGTACCACAGGGTTCAATTCTTGGGCCAACTCTTTTCTCTGTATACATAAATGATGTCGCTCTTGCTGCTGGTGAATCTCTGATCCACCT
>NC_042964.1:1533274-1535774 GCF_901001165.1 Salmo trutta | reverse complement strand
TTAGAATCCTTCTGGGCCTGTATAGGGACCTGATTAGAATCCTTCTGGGCCTGTATAGGGACCTGATTAGAATCCTTCTGGGCCTGTATAGGGACCTGATTAGAATGTTGTTAGGATCTTTCTGGGCCTGTATAGGGACCTGATTAGAATGTTGTTAGGATCCTTCTGGGCCTGTATAGGGACCTGATTAGAATCCTTCTGGGCCTGTATAGGGACCTGATTAGAATCCTTCTGGGCCTGTATAGGGACCTGATTAGAATGTTGTTAGGATCCTTCTGGGCCTGTAGAGGGACCTGATTAGAATGTTGTTAGGATCCTTCTGGGCCTGTATAGGGACCTGATTAGAATGTTGTTAGGATCCTTCTGGGCCTGTATAGGGAGTTGTTAGGATCCTTCTGGGCCTGTATAGGGACCTGATTAGAATGTTGTTAGGATCCTTCTGGGCCTGTATAGAGACCTGATTAGAATCCTTCTGGGCCTGTATAGGGACCTGATTAGAATCCTTCTGGGCCTGTATAGGGACCTGATTAGAATCCTTCTGGGCCTGTATAGGGACCTGATTAGAATCCTTCTGGGCCTGTATAGCGACCTGATTAGGATCCTTCTGGGCCTGTATAGGGACCTGATTAGGATCCTTCTGGGCCTGTATAGGGACCTGATTAGAATCCTTCTGGGCCTGTATAGGGACCTGATTAGAATCCTTCTGGGCCTGTATAGGGACCTGATTAGAATCCTTCTGGGCCTGTATAGGGACCTGATTAGAATCCTTCTGGGCCTGTATAGGGACCTGATTACAATCCTTCTGGGCCTGTATAGGGACCTGATTAGAATCCTTCTGGGCCTGTATAGGGACCTGATTAGGATCCTTCTGGGCCTGTATAGGGACCTGATTAGAATGGTGTTAGAAAAGCAGGCTGATTTAGTTTCCTTTAAATTTAGTTTGTATATTTAAACGTTTTATGTAACTTTGTATGTAGCGTTATCGGCAAGTGACTTGATTTCTACTGTGCCAATTCCACTTTTTAACAACCATCAGATTTGTATTGAAAAGGTTATGCCAACATATTAGGAAATAATATATATACTACCGTTCAAAAGTTTGGGGTCACTTAGAAATGTCCTTGTTATTGAAAGAAAACAAATGTTTTGTCCATAAAAATAAAATAAAATTGATCAGAAATACAGTGTAGACATTGTTAATGTTGTAAATGACTATTGTAGCTGGAAACGGCTGATTTTTAATGGAATATCTACATAGGCGTACAGAGGCCCATTATCAGCAACCATCACTCCTGTGTTCCAATGCCACGTTGTGTTAGTTAATCCAAGTTTATCATTTTAAAAGGCTAATTGATCATTAGAAAACTCTTTTTTTGCAATTATGTTAGCACAGCTGAAAACTGTTGTTCTGATTAAAGAAGGAATAAAACTGACCTTCTTTAGACTAGTTGAGTATCTGGAGCATCAGCATTTGTGGGTTCGATTACAGGCTCAAAATGGCCAGAAACAAAGACAAAAACAGATGCTTCACAAGTCCTCAACGGGCAACTTTATTAAATATTACCCACAAAACACCAGTCTCAACGTCAACAGTGAAGAGACGACTCAGGGATGCTGGCCTTCTAGGCAGAGTTGCGAAGAAAAAGCCATATCTCAGACTGACCAATAAAAAGAAAAGATTAAGATGGGCAAAAGAACACAGACACTGGACAGAGGAACTCTGCCTAGAAGGCCAGCATCCCGGAGTCGCCTCTTCACTGTTGACGTTGAGACTGGACAGAGGAACTCTGTCTAGAAGGCCAGCATCCCGGAGTCGCCTCTCCACTGTTCACGTTGAGACTGGTGTTCTGCGTATTGACTGACCTTCATGTCTTAAAGTAATGATGGACTGTCATTTCTGTTTGCTTCTTTGAGCTGTTCTTGCCATAATATGGACTTGGTCTTTTACCGAATAGGGCTATCTTCTGTATACCACCCCTACCTTGTCATAACACAACTGATTGGCTCAAACGCATTAAGAAGGAAAGAAATTCCACAAATTAACTTTTAACAAGGCACACCTGCTAACTGAAATGCATTCCAGGTGACTACCTCATGAAGCTGGTTGAGAGGATACCAAGAGTGTGCAAAGCTGTCATCAAGGCAAAGGGTGGCTATTTGAAGAATCTCAAATATAAAATATATTTTGATTTGTTTAACACTTTTTTTGGTTACTACATGATTCCATATGTGTTATTTAATAAGCTTTGATGACTTCACTATTATTCTACAATGTAGAAAATAGTAAAAAAATTAAGAAAAACCCTTGAATGAGTAGGTGTTCTTAAAACTTTGGACCGGTAGTGTAGAAATATGAAAACATTATTTCAACTGGGAACTCTTAATTGGTGAGGATGAGGTGATCTAAATAACTGTTGATTAGGTGGGATTCTCACGACTAAAGAGTTTTCATGCATAGCTTTTTTAGTTTTACCTATAAGATTAGGTGTAAAATGTCTAA
>NC_042964.1:1503274-1530774 GCF_901001165.1 Salmo trutta | reverse complement strand
CTGATTTCTCTGTGAGTGTTCTGATTTCTCTGTGTGTGTTCTGATTTCTCTGTGAGTGTTCTGATTTCTCTGTGAGTGTTCTGATTTCTCTGTGAGTGTTCTGATTTCTCTGTGAGTGTTCTGATTTCTCTGTGTGTGTTCAGATTTCTCTGTGAGTGTTCAGATTTCTCTGTGAGTGTTCTGATTTCTCTGTGAGTGTTCTGATTTCTCTGTGTGTGTTCTCATTTCTCTGTGTGTGTTCTCATTTCTCTGTGTGTGTTCTGATTTCTCTGTGAGTGTTCTGATTTCTCTGTGAGTGTTCTGATTTCTCTGTGAGTGTTCTGATTTCTCTGTGAGTGTTCTGATTTCTCTGTGTGTGTTCTGATTTCTCTGTGTGTGTTCTGATTTCTGTGTGTGTGTTCCGATTTCTCTGTGAGTGTTCTGATTTCTCTGTGAGTGTTCTGATTTCTCTGTGAGTGTTCTGATTTCTCTGTGAGTGTGTTCTGATTTCTCTGTGTGTGTTCTGATTTCTCTGTGAGTGTTCTGATTTCTCTGTGAGTGTTCTGATTTCTCTGTGAGTGTTCTGATTTCTCTGTGTGTGTTCTGATTTCTCTGTGTGTGTTCTGATTTCTCTGTGTGTGTTCTGATTTCTCTGTGAGTGTGTTCTGATTTCTCTGTGAGTGTGTTCTGATTTCTCTGTGAGTGTTCTGATTTCTCTGTGAGTGTTCTGATTTCCCTGTGAGTGTTCTGATTTCTCTGTGAGTGTGTTCTGATTTCTCTGTGTGTGTTCTGATTTCTCTGTGTGTGTTCTGATTTCTCTGTGTGTGTTCTGATTTCTCTGTGAGTGTTCTGATTTCTCTGTGAGTGTGTTCTGATTTCTCTGTGTGTGTTCTGATTTCTCTGTGAGTGTGTTCTGATTTCTCTGTGAGTGTGTTCTGATTTCTCTGTGTGTGTTCTGATTACTCTGTGAGTGTTCTGATTTCTCTGAGTGTTCTGATTTCTCTGTGAGTGTTCTGATTTCTCTGTGAGTATTCTGATTTCTCTGTGAGTGTGTTCTGATTTCTCTGTGAGTGTTCTGATTTCTCTGTGTGTGTTCTGATTTCTCTGTGAGTGTTCTGATTTCTCTGTGTGTGTTCTGATTTCTCTGTGAGTGTGTTCTGATTTCTCTGTGAGTGTGTTCTGATTTCTCTGTGAGTGTTCTGATTTCTCTGTGAGTGTTCTGATTTCTCTGTGTGTGTTCTGATGTGTGTTTGCAGGTGTGTTGATGTGGGAGGTGTTCACTGAGGGGAAGATGCCGTTTGATGGGCGGTCTAATGTCGATGTAGTGGATGAGATTACCAGGGGTCACCGTCTCTACCGACCTCACAAAGCTTCCAACGATGTCTACCAACTCATGTACCAGTGCTGGCACGAGGTAACACACACACACCGACACCGACACACCGACACACCGACACACACACACACACACACACACACACCGACACACACACACACACACACACACACACACACACACACACACACACACACACACACACACACACACACACACACACACACACACACACACACACACACACACACCTCTGCGGGCAGGTTGACTTACAGAGTCAGCCTTCTTCAGGATATAGAGAGGACTGACAGATGATGTGTTTTATTGTTTTGATCGTTGTCAGAGACCACAGGGCCGCCCTTCTTTCTCTGAGCTGCTGGACAGCATCAGACTACTGGCTGAACTGGCTGACTAGACACAAACACACCGTCGATGAAGAGGATCAGACTACTGGCTGACTAGACAATCACGTCTCTATGACCATACACTGAGTGGACAAAACATTAAGAACACCTGGTCTTTTCCATCACATAGACAGACCGACCAGGTGAATCCAGGTGAAAGCTATGATCCCTTATTGATGTCACTTGTTAAAGATTTTTTTTTTAAAGCCTTGAGACAATAGAGTACCACAGTATAATACCCATAAAACCTAGCGGTCAAATAGGAAAACGGTTCCAACATTCATTTATCTTATATTATTATTATATTTTAGAAACACTTAAAATAAGGACTGTGTTTCGTGTAGGTTTACCCTGGCGTGACGTTTTGATAACTGTGTAAATCTCTCTCGGACAAAGGTGACTTGGATCAATATATTCCTCTTGTGTATACGTTTCTAAAATCTCTGAATGGAACCATTTCCTTGTTCGACCGCTAGGCTTTATGGGTATTATGACACCTCCGCTGTGGGGCCTCTATTGAGACATGGATTCAGAGGCTGAATGGGCAAAGACCAAAATGTAAGTGTCTTTGAATGGGGTGCTTGGGTTTTTCACCCTCAACAATTTCCTGTGTGTATCAAAAAGACATCCAGCCAATTTGACACAACTGTGGGGAAGCATTGGAGTCAATATGGGCCAGCATCCCTGGAGTCAATATGGGCCAGCATCCCTGGAGTCAATATGGGCCAGCATCCCTGGAGTCAACATGGGCCAGCATCCCTGGAGTCAATATGGGCCAGCATCCCTGTGGAACGCTTTCAACACCTTGTAGAGTCCATGTCCCGACTAGTTGAGGCTGTTCTGACGGCAAGAGGGGGAGAAAACTCAATATTAGGAAGGTGTTCTTAATGTTTTGTCCATTCAGTGTATGTAATTGCAATTTTATAAATACTTTTGACATGGTAAAAACAAGTTTTATATTCATATAATTAGTTTGTCGATGTACATAATATTTTCTACAATATTTTTTCAATAAAACAACTTCTGAAAGTACAGCAGTATAGCTTGGATTTTTCTTTAACTGTGCAGTTTGACAGAAACGCCACAAGGATTTGCTAGAGACCTTATTAAAACCAATAATGCCAACAGGTGTCCTTACAGCAACAACCAAGCTTTAAAGAAGAGGCAATACAGTAACTTTTTGGGCGACCGCGACCAAATTCACATAGAAATGTGAGTAATAGATCTATCAAATCTACTTGAAAGCAAGTCTAAGACCTGTTCTGTGTGAGCTACTTCTATGCTTCTTCCCATTGTTAATTTTTTTTTCTTGCATCTTTTACATTTTTGTCATTTAGCAGACGCTCTTATCCAGAGCGACTTACAGTAGTGAATGTATACATTTCATACATTTTTTTTTCTGCGTACTGGTCCCCCGTGGGAATCAAACCCACAACCCTGGCATTGCAAACACCATGCTCTACCAACTGAGCCACACGGGACTTTCGGATTTGTACATCAAATCAAGTTAAATCAAACATACACATGATTAGCAGATGTTATTGGTCACATGGTCAGCAGATGTTATTGGTCACATGGTTAGCAGATGTTATTGGTCACATGGTTAGCAGATGTTATTGGTCACATGGTTAGCAGATGTTATTGGTCACATGGTCACATGGTTAGCAGGTGTTATTGGTCACATGGTTAGCAGGTGTTATTGGTCACATGGTTAGCAGGTGTTATTGGTCACATGGTTAGAAGGTGTGATTGGTCACACGGTCAGCAGATGTTATTGGTCACATAGTCACATGGTTAGCAGGTGTGATTGGTCACATGGTTAGCAGATGTTATTGGTCAAATGGTCACATGGTTAGCAGATGTTATTGGTCACATGGTTAGCAGATGTTATTGGTCACATGGTTAGCATATGTTATTGGTCACATGGTCAGCAGATGTTATTGGTCACATGGTTAGTAGATGTTATTGATCACATGGTTAGTAGATGTTATTGGTCACATAGTCACATGGTCAGCAGATGTTATTGGTCACATGGTTAGCAGATGTTATTGGTCACATGGTTAGCAGGTGTGATTGGTCACATGGTTAGCAGATGTTATTGGTCACATGGTCACATGGTTAGCAGATGTTATTGGTCACATGGTTAGCAGATGTTATTGGTCACATGGTTAGCAGATGTTATTGGTCACATGGTTAGCAGGTGTGATTGGTCACATGGTCACATGGTTAGCAGATGTTATTAGTCACATGGTTAGCAGATGTTATTGGTCACATGGTTAGCAGATGTTCTTGGTCACATGGTCACATGGTTAGCAGATGTTATTGGTCACATGGTTAGCAGATGTATTGGTCACATGGTCACATGGTTAGCAGATGTTATTGGTCACATGGTCACATGGTCAGCAGATGTTATTGGTCACATGGTTAGCAGATGTTATTGGTCACAAGGTTAGCAGATGTTATTGGTCACATGGTTAGCAGATGTTATTGGTCACATGGTCACATGGTTAGCAGATGTTATTGGTCACATGGTTAGCAGATGTTATTGGTCACATGGTTAGCAGATGTTATTGGTCACATGGTTAGCAGATGTTATTGGTCACATGGTTAGCAGATGTTATTGGTCACATGGTCACATGGTTAGCAGATGTTATTGGTCACATGGTTAGCAGATGTTATTGGTCACATGGTTAGCAGATGTTATTGGTCACATGGTTAGCAGATGTTATTGGTCACATGGTTAGCAGATGTTATTGGTCACATGGTTAGCAGGTGTTATTGGTCACATGGTTAACAGATGTTATTGGTCACATGGTTAGTAGATGTGATTGGTCACATGGTTAGCAGATGTTATTGGTCACATGGTTAGCAGGTGTTATTGGTCACATGGTTAGCAGATGTTATTGGTCACATGGTTAGCAGATGTTATTGGTCACATGGTTAGCAGATGTTATTGGTCACATGGTTAGCAGGTGTGATTGGTCACATGGTCACATGGTTAGCAGAAGTTATTGGTCACATGGTTAGCAGATGTTATTGGTCACATGGTTAGCAGATGTTCTTGGTCACATGGTCACATGGTTAGCAGATGTTATTGGTCACATGGTTAGCAGATGTTATTGGTCACATGGTCACATGGTTAGCAGATGTTATTGGTCACATGGTCACATGGTCAGCAGATGTTATTGGTCACATGGTTAGCAGATGTTATTGGTCACATGGTTAGCAGATGTTATTGGTCACATGGTTAGCAGATGTTATTGGTCACATGGTCACATGGTTAGCAGATGTTATTGGTCACATGGTTAGCAGATGTTATTGGTCACATGGTTAGCAGATGTTATTGGTCACATGGTTAGAAGATGTTATTGGTCACATGGTTAGCAGATTTTATTGGTCACATGGTTAGCAGGTGTTATTGGTCACATGGTTAACAGATGTTATTGGTCACATGGTTAGTAGATGTGATTGGTCACATGGTTAGCAGATGTTATTGGTCACATGGTTAGCAGGTGTTATTGGTCACATGGTTAGCAGATGTTATTGGTCACCTGGTTAGCAGATGTTATTGGTCACATGGTTAGCAGGTGTGATTGGTCACATGGTCACATGGTTAGCAGATGTTATTGGTCACATGGTTAGCAGATGTTATTGGTCACATGGTTAGCAGATGTTCTTGGTCACATGGTCACATGGTTAGCAGATGTTATTGGTCACATGGTCACATGGTTAGCAGATGTTATTGGTCACATGGTTAGCAGGTGTGATTGGTCACATGGTCACATGGTTAGCAGATGTTATTGGTCACATGGTTAGCAGATGTTATTGGTCACATGGTTAGCAGATGTTCTTGGTCACATGGTCACATGGTTAGCAGATGTTATTGGTCACATGGTTAGCAGATGTTATTGGTCACATGGTCACATGGTTAGCAGATGTTATTGGTCACATGGTCACATGGTCAGCAGATGTTATTGGTCACATGGTTAGCAGATGTTATTGGTCACATGGTTAGCAGATGTTATTGGTCACATGGTTAGCAGATGTTATTGGTCACATGGTCACATGGTTAGCAGATGTTATTGGTCACATGGTTAGCAGATGTTGTTGGTCACATGGTTAGCAGATGTTATTGGTCACATGTAAGATGTATTGGTCACATGGTTAGCAGATGTTATTGGTCACATGGTTAGCAGATTTTATTGGTCACATGGTTAGCAGGTGTTATTGGTCACATGGTTAACAGATGTTATTGGTCACATGGTTAGTAGATGTGATTGGTCACATGGTTAGCAGATGTTATTGGTCACATGGTTAGCAGGTGTTATTGGTCACATGGTTAGCAGATGTTATTGGTCACATGGTTAGCAGATGTTATTGGTCACATGGTTAGCAGGTGTGATTGGTCACATGGTCACATGGTTAGCAGATGTTATTGGTCACATGGTTAGCATATGTTATTGGTCACATGGTTAGCAGATGTTCTTGGTCACATGGTCACATGGTTAGCAGATGTTATTGGTCACATGGTTACATGGTTAGCAGATGTTATTGGTCACATGGTCACATGGTCAGCAGATGTTATTGGTCACATGGTTAGCAGATGTTATTGGTCACATGGTTAGCAGATGTTATTGGTCACATGGTCACATGGTTAGCAGATGTTATTGGTCACATGGTTAGCAGATGTTATTAGTCACATGGTTAGCAGATGTTATTGGTCACATGGTTAGCAGATGTTATTGGTCACATGGTTAGCAGATGTTATTGGTCACATGGTTAGCAGGTGTTATTGGTCACATGGTTAACAGATGTTATTGGTCACATGGTTAGTAGATGTGATTGGTCACATGGTTAGCAGATTTTATTGGTCACATGGTTAGCAGATGTTATTGGTCACATGGTTAGCAGATGATATTGGTCACATGGTTAGCAGATGTTATTGGTCACATGGTTAGCAGATGTTATTGGTCACATGGTCAGCAGATGTTATTGGTCACATGGTCAGCAGATGTTATTGGTCACATGGTTAGCAGATGTTATTGGTCACATGGTTAGCAGATGTTATTGGTCACATGGTCAGCAGATGTTATTGGTCACATGGTTAGCAGATGTTATTGGTCACATGGTTAGCAGATGTTATTGGTCACATGGTTAGCAGATGTTATTGGTCACATGGTTAGCAGATGTTATTGGTCACATGGTTAGCAGATGTTATTGGTCACATGGTTAGCAGGTGTTATTGCGAGTGTAGCGAAATGCTTGTGCTTCTAGTTCCGACACCAGTTTCAAACAGCTGAAAATAATATTTTTTGTTATTGAAAATATATTTCACAGAAATGTAGATGGTACAATGACTCTACACTATACTAGATTAATTTTGTCACATAAACTGAAATTAACTATTAGAGTTTAAGCAATCAGGAAATGATTGAGCAATTTCTGCATAGTGCAACTTTGAGTTGTATTAGTTGTATGTACAGATATACATGGTAGATATCGTACAACGAAATGCCTTACTTGCATACCACTAATCAGCTATTAGTTTGTTATAGTACACCTTAAAAGGTAGACTCAGCTATGTGACACAGATAGTAAACAGAATAGTGGGTTTCCACAACAGCTGACAGAGAGAGTGTTGAAGTGTGAGGCTCAACTTCTCTCCTGGTTTAGTCCCCTGGCTACCATGTTGTGAGAGTGAGTGTTGCATCTCTCTCATCATAATATCTGCGGTGCTGCTGCTCGTCGTAATGTCGTTTCGTTGAGTCTATTACCTTCACACCGTCTCCAGTAACGACCTACTTCCATTCCCGCCGGGCACAGACGTCAGTTCAACGTCTAGTTTTCATTTACATTTGGTTGAGTCGTCAACTAACGGTGAATTCAACAATAAAAAGTCATCATGTTTTTGGATTTAGGTTCAAAGTTGGGTGGGAGAAAAAAATGACTAAAAGACTTAAGTTTTTCCTCGTTGATTCAACGTCATCACGTTGATTTTTGTTGGTTGAAATTACATGGGAACAAACTTTGATTCGACCAATTTTCCACAAGGAGTTTGTGCTGAGAACAGAAACAGACTGGCACCAGGGCTAAAACCTTACCGTCTTATGCTTTAATAACTTCTACCGGTTTCATTTAGCCAGTGGGTCTGATTCATAATATTACCAAACCAACTGCATTTTGAGTAGAATAGAGTTAAATGCAATATTGAATAGAAGTTTAGGAGTATCAGATTTATTTTTCTTATGATAAAGAATTACACAACAATGAACTTTTCCTCAAAAACCTTAATCGTTCACATTGTCCCTCTGCTGGTCTAGAAGAGCAGACTGCCGTTATTTCGTTACCGTCGGGTCTTTACCCAGGATCAATTGGACTGGAAATCATCTGGGCTTGTCCCACGCGGCTTTTACGTTGATCGATTAGAATGATATCGATCTGATAAGGATGTGAAAGTCTTTTGTACAGAACATTTAGTCGGCTAAATCGGTCAACAAACCGGCAGGTGGTGAACGCAGCGGTTGTCCGCCGGTTCAGCTGAGACCGGAATCCTCCTGGTTCTCAGAACATTTGGTAACATTTATAATTACAATATAAATAAACATAGGACATCACTAGAAGTATATTCTCTTCTTAATAAGAAACATGAAATAACATTAAAGTAATGCGAATAAACAAAACACAACAAATGCAAATCACTGCACATGAATTGCCAGTGACAACAGTTTTAAAAGTTAAAAAGTACCTCTAGTAAAATAAACAGAAAAATGTCAGGGGTTACAATTGTATAAACCTATGATAGAGTTGTAAGAATACATTTTTTGGTTGTTGTTGTTATTGACTAATATTTGATTTCAAGTAAAAAAATATATTGCATTTGGCGACAGATTTCAGACATTAGTTTGTGTAAAATTGACAAGAGAGCATGAAGAAATTAACAACTAACTCAAGTAGCTTTGTTTTCATTTGAATAATAACAAATTACATCTTTCATTGTAAATTATTAATTAAGTTAAACATTTAATTACTTAACTCCTTCCAAAATAACTTCACAGAGTCACATAATAATATGTATAATAGTGTCCTCTTCTTTATCACCGAAAAGGCGTCATGTCCTCGAAGTCCAGACAAGTTATTACGAGGGTATATTTTGTGCAAGATGTTGAAGTGAATTTATTTACTTTATTTGATTTACAAAATGTGGCAGGGAGCAACCAAGCTTTCTTCCATTCAATATCATATATAATATATATATATATATATATATATATGTATATATGTGTGTGTGTTACAGAGAATTTCCATCTGGGAGAGAGAGCTTGTTGTTGGAGATAAAGTTCCCTTAATTAATTAAGAATGCATTATTACATTTCTTACCCAGCAGGGGGCAACCTTCTAACATAACCATCTATCTTGACATGTTCTCCAAAACACAAATGAGATTTCATTAATTGAGTAAGTTCTGAAGGTATTGCTTTGCGTATAGAATCAAATTATTTATAATGTAATGGGAAGATAGATGTTTCTAAGAACTCTATAAGAGAGGATATTCAAATCAAATCAACATTTATTGGTCGCGTGCACATACTGTATTTAGCAGATGTTATTGCGGGTCTAGCTAAATGCTTGTGTTCCAGGCTCCAACAGTGCAGTAATATCTAACAATTCACAACAATACACACAAATCTAAAAAGTAAAAGGATGGAATTAAGAAATATAGAAATATTAGGAAATACATATTTTCTCTATATATACTGTGCATTTGGAAAGTATTCAGACCCCTTGACTTTCCCACATTTTGTTACATTACAGCCTTATTCTAGAATTTATATTTTTTTTCTACACACAATACCCCATAATGACATCACAATACCCCATAACGACATCACAATACCCCATAACGACATCACAATACCCCACAATGACATCACAATACCCCACAATGACATCACAATACCCCATAATGACATCAAAATACCCCATAACGACATCACAATACCCCATAACGACATCACAATACCCCACAATGACATCACAATACCCGAAAATTTCATCACAATACCCCATAATGACATCACAATACCCCATAATGACATCACAATACCCCATAATGACATCACAATACCCCATAATGACATCACAGTACCCCATAATGACATCACAGTACCCCATAATGACATCACAATACCCCATAATGACATCACAATACCCCATAAGGACAAAGCAAAAAGAGGTTTTTAGATTTTTTTTGTAAATGTATTAAAAATCACATTTACAATTTGAATGATGCAATATAGTTGCATCACTTAGCAATCAATTATACAATATAATGTCATCACTTATTATATTGTATCATTGATTACTGTCATCACTTATGTTTTAGCTCAACTACTACAGGAAGTGAATTGTAGCAGTGTATTTTATGATAGATTTATTTTAGACATTTTATATAACAGTTAACACTGTTATACCTCACGTATGATTAGTAATAATAATACTTATTATATTAGAATATTATCTGTCCAGCAAATGTGTTTTGTAAATGAGACAGACAATGAATCCGTCTCTGAATCTGTCCAGCGTCCAATAAACTGGTTGTCCATAACATAGAATTAAAATGAATGGAATGTGGGTCCTCATTCAAGTCTATGCCTGCGTAATGGGTGGACTGGCGTCCTTTGCAAGTGAACCCACAGGAGCAAAGCAGGAAGTAAAAGCAGGAAGTGTACCCATCAAACTTTGCTGTGATTTGTTAAATCAACAACTGACATTACAAAATATAAATTCCATTGCATGAGCCACAATCAGCATCATTTGAATGAACATTCTACATTACCATGGAAATTATTGCATCGCAATACCAGGCAGCCATTGCAATTGTACACATGAGTTTACCAGTCATATTACCAGGGTTAGAGGTTCCCAGCCTGTTCTATTCATTCTATTCACCAGTCATATGACCAGGGTTAGAGGTTCCAAGCCTGTTCTATTCATTCTATTTCTATAGCCCCTCTCTTCAGAAGAGGAGCCTACAATGTTCTGTCTGTCAGTCTGTCCTCTCCTCAGGACTGACAGAAGGACAGACTGTCTGTTGCTCCTCTTCAGTAACGACACCAAGTCTCTGTTCCTCTTGCTATTGGTCCACGCCATGCTATTTGTCCCGCTGTGTTTGCGAGGGAGCCTTCCTAATGGCTTAGAGAGCAGTCTGTGTCCAGGAAGCCGCCAATGAGCAGGAAGTCTGAAGCAACTGAGCAAATTGTAGCTGGACAGAGCTGGCCTGCTATTGGCCAGATGGAGGGGGAAGTTCAACTTTGGGTAACGGCGGTTGGGGGGGTGACCAACTGTTTTGGCGAATAGCGGTTGTTTAACGTTGTCTTTCCTGTTCACAGTCGTAGTTGTGGTTGGAGCTGTCGTTCTGGTTGTGGTTTTAGCTTTGACCGTTTCTTGTGATGGCGGTGGTCTTGTGGTCAGGTGTTGGTCCGGGTGTTGGTCCGGCTGTTGTCGCTCCACCGGTATGACCCTGCAGGGGGGGGTAATGGTTCACAGGTGACCCATCTATGTCAACCACCCAGTAAGGTTTAGTTGTTGTGGAAGTTTTGACCGTTGGAGTCGGTGGTGGTGATGGTGGTGGTGGTGGTGGTGATGGTGTGGGTATGATTCTTCCACAGGGGGGGTACACCGGTGACCCGTCTAGCTGTACGACCTGGAACCGTGTCAGCCAGGAGTCAAAGGTCAGCCCAGGGTCAGGGTCTGTCTGATCTAGAGGGAGAGGTCAGTGTTCAGATTAAAACCTGTTGGGGATAGGGGGCAGTATTTGCACGGCCGGATAAAAAACGTACCCGATTTAATCTAGTTACTACTCCTGCCCAGTAACTAGAATATGCATATAATTAGTAGATTTGGATAGAAAACACTCTAAAGTTTCTAAAACTGTTTGAATGGTGTCTGTGAGTATAACAGAACTCATATGGCAGGCCAAAATCTGAGAAGATTCCATGCAGGAAGTGAAAATCTGATTTGTGGAATCACCTTCAACACTTTGCCTATGAGAAACACTTCCTAAGGCTTCCACTAGATGTCAACAGTCTTTACAAAGTGGTTTGAGTCTTCTATGGTAGAAACTGACCCAAAGAGAGGCCTGGAAAGTTGGTCACAGGGGGAGGGCCATTACTACTATGACGCGGGCGCCCATGGGTAGCCTCATCTTCCGAAATGTTTAGTAAGACAATGTAATCGTCCCCCTTGAATATTATTGAAGCTCTGGTTGAAAAAGGCCCTAAAGATTTATGTTATACAACGTTTGACATGTTTGAACGAACGTAAATATATATTTTTTGCACATTCGTGATGAGAAGTCCAGCGCGCTTCAGTACATTATGAGTAGCCTTCGGAACGCGCTAACAAGAAGGAGCTATTGGGACATAAATTATTCCCTTTTTCGAACAAAACTACATTTGTTGTGGACCTGGGATTCCTGGAAGTGCCTTCTGATGAAGATAATCAAAGGTAAGGGAATATTTACAATAGTATATTTGATTTTAGATGGTTCCAAGATGGCGCTAACCTGTATCGCCTAGCCTATTTTTCTGAGCATACCACCTCGTTTATTGTAAAGTGTGATTTCCCAGTAAAGTTATTTTTAAATCTGGCAATGCGGTTGCATTCACGAGATGTTAATCTATAATTCTTTGAATGACAATATTACATTTTAACAATGTGTTCGAATAGTAATTTTGTAAATTGTAGAACTGATTCACAGGAAGCATTTGAGGGAAAATATTTTCTAAACGTCATGCGCCGATGTAAAATGCTGTTTTTATATATAAATATGAACTTTATCGAACAACAAATGCATGTATTGTGTAACATGATGTCCTAGGAGTGTCATCTAATGAAGATTGTCAAAGGTTAGTGCTGCATTTAGCTGTGTTTTGGGTATTTGTGATGCATGCTAGTTGCTTTGAAAATGGCAGTGTGATTTTTTTTGGCAGGGTACTCTCCTAACATAATCTAATGTTTTGCTTTTGCTGTAAAGCCTTTTTGAAATCGGACAACGTGGTTCAATTCAGGAGAGGTGTATCTATAAAATGGTGTAAAATAGTCATATGTTTGAGAAATTTAAGTTATAGCATTTATGAGGTATTTGTATTTCACGCGATTCCACTGGCTGTTGACTAGGGTGGGACGCAAGCGTCCCAGGTTCCCAGACAGGTTAAATGGTGCAACTATTCACCTCGACACAACTCAAACACTAAGGACTGGATTCAATCCGTAGTGCTGAAGATCCGCGCTGTAGCGCGATTCAAATGTAAAAGTAATTTCCAATTGAGTCGACATACGCAGCGGTTACCGTGAATGCAGTATCCACAAACGCGGGAACTTTGCCTCTGAATTTTGATTGCGCTACAGCGTGCATCTTCAGTGCATAACACAAACATTTAAAACACACATTTAACAATAGCACTATCAATTAACAATAAAACTATAATTTAACAATAACACTACTATTTAACAATAACACTGGAAAGTGTAAAAGTCATATGTTGTTTGTCCAAAAACATTGATATGACTGAAATGGCATAGCACTTTCAGTCTGTATCCCACCTCTAAAACACTGCCAAGGTAAACCCTGTTCCACACAGATTAACAGTAGCTGTGGTTGTTCTTCTGAAGTGATCTCATCCCAGACATACATATTTCATCAGAAAAGAAATGTTCAACTTGGCATCAGTGTTAAAACCTGTTGGGGCTAGGGGGCAGTATTTGCACGGCCGGATAAAAAACTTACCTGATTTAATCTGGTTACTACTCCTGCCCAGAAACTAGAATATGCATATAATTAGTAGATTTGGATAGAAAACACTCTAAAGTTTCTAAAACTGTTTGAATGGTGTCCTTGAGTATAACAGAACTCATATGGCAGGCAAAAACCTGAGAAGATTCCATACAGGAAGTGCCCTGTCTGACAATTTGTTGTCCTTCTGTTACATCTCTATCGACATTACAGCATCTGTGCTGTAACGTGATACTTTCTAAGACTTCCATTGGCTCTCAGAAGGTGCCAGAAAGTGGAATGGGGTGTCTGCTGTCTCTGGGCAAAGAACAGCAGCAGAATTTGTGAGTGGTCAGCCTGGGGACAATGACACTGAGATGCGCGTCCACGAGACTACCCCATTTTTTTTCTTTCAGCCTTTGTATGAATACAACGTTGCCCAGTTGGAATATTATCGCTATTTTACGAGAAAAATAGCATAAAAATTGATTTTAAACAGCGTTTGACATGCTTCTAAATACAGTAATGGAATATTTTGAATTTTTTTGTCACGAAATGCGCTCGCGCGTCACCCTTTGGATAGTGACCTGAACGCACGAACAAAACGGAGCTATTTGAATATAACTATGGATTATTTGGAAACAAAACAACATTTGTTGTTTAAGTAGAAGTCCTGGGAGTGCATTCTGACGAAGAACAGCAAAGGTAATCCGATTTTTCTAATAGTAATTCTGAGTTTAGGTTGTCCCAAACTTGGTGGGTGTCAAATAGCTAGCCGTGATGGCCGAGTTATGTACTCAGAATATTGCAAAATGTGCTTTCGCCGAAAGCTATTTTAAAATCTGACACCGCGATTGCATAAAGGAGTTCTGTATCTATAATTCTTAAAATAATTGTTATGTATTTTGTGAACGTTAATCGTGAGTAATTTAGTAAATTCACCGGAAGTTTTCGGTGGATATGCTAGTTCTGAACATCACATGCTAATGTAAAAAGCTGTTTTTTGATATAAATATGAACTTGATTGAACAAAACATGCATGTATTGTATAACATAATGTCCTAGGAGTGTCATCTGATGAAGATCATCAAAGGTTATTGCTGCGGTTTTGGTTTTTGTGACATATATGCTTGCTTTGAAAATGGCTGTGTGATTATTTTTGGCAGGGTACTCTCCTGACATAATCTAATGTTTTGCTTTCACTGTAAAGCCTTTTTGAAATCGGACAATGTGGTTAGATTAACGAGAGTCTTGTCTTTACAATGGTGTAAAATAGTCATATGTTTGAGAAATTGAAGTTATAGCATTTTTGAGGTATTTGTATTTCACGCAATTCCACTGGCTGTTGACTAGGGTGGGACGCAAGCGTCCCAGGTTCCCAGACAGGTTAAATGGTGCAACTATTCACCTCGACACAACTCAAACACTAAGGACTGGATTCAATCCGTAGTGCTGAAGATCCGCGCTAGCGTCCCACCTAGCCCATAGAAGTTAAAGGCCCATTGCAGTCGACAATCTGTTTTTACTATATTGTGTATCATATTGTACAAAAGCTAATGAAACTATCTCTGTAAAAGCATTTTTTTTTAAAATTCTGATAGTTGAAGGTTGAAAATACAATCTACACAGGACTTTCTAATCAGCAGGTTTTGCATGGGTGGAGTTTTGGCTTGACCACCAGGTGGTCAATTAGTTAATAGGCCAATAACAGAGTTCCAAACCTCTCTGCCAATAACAGAGTTCCAAACCTCTCGGCCAATAACAGAGTTCCAAACCTCTCTGCCAATAACAGAGTTCCAAACCTCTCGGCCAATAACAGAGTTCCAAACCTCTCGGCCAATAACAGAGTTCCAAACCTCTCGGCCAATAACAGATCGTTTTCAGTTTCCCCCTCCCCACTCAGACCACTCCCAGACAGTCTTAGCTAAATTCTTGCTTGAGAGTTTTTTGCTAAAAAAGCTATTTTTGTTTCTTTTTGACAATTTTAATGGAAAACTGTTGCAGTAAGGTACTTAATTATTGCCCAGAAATGATTTGATATTGATATAAAAAAAAACATTTGCATTGGATCTTTAAGCTTCATACATTATTAACACTCAGTAACTAATAACTCTCTGCCAGACTGTCTAGAGGGATTTAGGCTAGAGGGATTTAGGCCAGAGGGATTTAGGCTAGAGGGATTTAGACTAGAGGGATTTAGACTAGAGGGATTTAGACCAGAGGGATTTAGACTAGATGGATTTAGGCTAGAGGGATTTAGTCCTGTGGAATTTAGGCCAGAGAGATTTAGGCCAGAGAGATTTAGGCCAGAGAGATTTAGGCTAGAGAGATTTAGGCCAGAGAGATTTAGGCCAGAAAGATTTAGGCTAGAGGGATTTAGGCCAGAGAGATTTAGGCTAGAGAGATTTAGGCCAGAGAGAGGTAGGCCAGAGAGATTTAGGCCAGAAAGATGTAGGCTAGAGGGATTTAGGCTAGAGGGATTTAGGCTAGAGGGATTTAGACTAGAGGGATTTAGGCCAGAGGGATTTAGGCTAGAGGGATTTAGGCCAGAGGGATTTAGGCTAGAGGGATTTAGGCCAGAGGGATTTAGGCTAGAGGGATTTAGGCCAGAGGGATTTAGGCTAGAGGGATTTAGGCTAGAGAGATTTAGGCCAGAGGGATTTAGACCAGAGGGATTTAGACCAGAGGGATTTAGACTAGATGGATTTAGGCTAGAGGGATTTAGGCTAGAGGGATTTAGGCCAGAGGGATTTAGGCCAGAGGGATTTAGGCTAGCCTGTGTTTAGGGTTCCGGTTCAGATTTCAGATAAGCCTGCACACCTCAAACTTTTCTCGCAAAATGATTAATTGATGTGAATGAGTATGTTTACATGCACACGAATAATTACATCCTAGACTGATTTTGACATTAGGTTGAGTATGGCATTAGTCATTTGCTCACATTGTATATAGACTTATTTTTCTACTGTGTTATTGACTGTATGTTTGTTTTACTCCATGTGTAACTCTGTGTTGTTGTATGTATTGAACTGCTTTGCTTTATCTTGGCCAGGTCACAGCTGTAAATAAAGGACTTGTTCTCTACTAGCCTACCTGGTTAAATAAAGGTGAAATAAATTAATTAATTAATGAATGTAAACACCTTTACTCTTCTCATCTTAAATCAGCACGAGGTCATAATCGAAGTAAAGAAAACGCCGATTAAAAACACCTCGTTTTCTGGTCCGTCTTTCTAATTATTAGGACACGTAAACAGCTTCATCAGCGGTCCAGCGGTGTATTTGATCTGTACCAGCAGCCTCCCTCACATACACGAGATAAGTGAGTTTCCGAAAACAACTGAAAGTACAGATCTGAGAAATAGTTCTCACATACAAACTTTATATGTCCGAACTCAGAACCACATGGGATTCCCAAACACAGCATGATCACTGTGGGGTGGAACGTTTATTTTCAGAGGCAGTTTCCTGCATTTATCAAAGTCTCACCAGTAGCCCGATTATAGATGTGTGTCCATGTAAAATAGGATTATTAGGGAAACCATTCTTCTTGCAATGCGTGTAAGCGTTTAAATCAAACTACAGTATTATATTAATCTGACTATTCACATTGCGTGTAACGCTGCTCAATGTGAGACGTATGTGAGTTAAAGGTTTAGTTAGTAAATAAAGTGACAGTTTAACTGAGTTAAAGGTTTAGTTAGTAAATAAAGGGACAGTTTAACAGTGAGTTAAAGGTTTAGTTAGTAAATAAAGGGACAGTCTAACTGAGTTAAAGGTTTAGTTAGTAAATAAAGGGACAGTCTAACTGAGTTAAAGGTTTAGTTAGTAAATAAAGTGACAGTCTAACTGAGTTAAAGGTTTAGTTAGTGTATAAAGTGTATAAGTTGAGCTTTAAATACAGTCGATATTAATAGTTAGTGTTGTACTGACCTGTTCCTGTTGATGTGATGAAGGTTACTCTGAGGAGGAGGAAGAGGAACAAACAGACAGAAAGAGGAGGTGATGCTAAGCTGGAACACATGGCTGGAGAGAGAGAGAGAAGAAGAGAGGGAGAAGAAAGAGAGAGGACAGTGGTTCTGTCTATAAGAGAGGAGATGTGGGTAGGGGAGGAGAGGAGAGAGGGAGGAGAGGAGGGAGGAGAGGACAGTGGTTCTGTCTATGAGAGAGGGAGGAGAGAGGGAGAGAGGGAGGAGAGGAGAGAGGGAGGAGAGGGAGGACAGTGGTTCTGTCTATTAGAGAGGAGATGTGGGTGGGTTTTCCCCATACCTACAGACTCAGACAGTATTTGCTTATTTAGCTTACTTTCATCAGTTGTAAGTGGTGACTCAGGTCATTTAGCTGGTCTACCTCTGTCTACCTCTGTCTCAGCTGTGGTAGGTGTGTCTCAGGTCTGTGGTAAGTGTGTCTCAGGTTTTAACTGTGTCTAGTGTTTTTTTGTTTCAGGTGTTTCAGAGAGGATTCTAGATTGTTGCACCATGGAACCACAACTACTGTGTAATTAAGGAGGAGAGGAGGGGGTGAGGGGAGAAGAGGAGGGGATGAAAGGGGATGAGAGGGGGTGAGGAGGAGAGGGGTGAGGGGAGGAGAGGGGGTACAGTACCAGTCAAAAGTTTGGGCAGACCTACTCCTTCCAGAGTTTCTTTATTAATACATTGTAGAATGGTAGTGAAATAACACATATGGAATCATGTAGTAACCAAAAAAAGTGTTAAACAAATCAAAATATATTTTTTATATTTGAGATTCTTCAAAGTAGCCACCCTTTGCATGGAAGTGTCTTTAGATAGATAATACCCATTGAAAGTATTGCTTTGGAATGTGACGATGACTGATGATTTCCCTGACCTCTCATGTGTCACGATTGTCGTAGGATGAAGGAGCGGCCCATAGAGCAGCTTGTGCATCGTTCCACATTTCCTTTATTAAACTGTGAAACTATGCAATACATACAAAATAAACTGAAAAAAAAAAAAAAAACCCTGACGAAGAGTTACAACATACACGTACTCACAATCAATCTCCCACAAACCCAGGTGGGGAAAAACACCTACTTAAGTATGATCTCCAATTAGAGACAACGATGACCAGCTGCCTCTAATTGGAGAGCATCCCAAACAAAACCCAACATAGAAATACAAAACTAGAACATAACAACATAGAAAATCTAAACTAGAAAACCCCCGTCACTCCCTGACCTACTCTACCATAGAAAATAACAGCTTACTATGGTCAGGACGTGAAAATAGTTGATATTTGTTTCAATTTTCATTTTATTTACATTTTCAATATCAACCGTTTAAGAGCCAAGTCTAGAAACATGCCCATCGTTAACATATTCAAATCAAATCACATTTTATTGGTTACATAAACATGGTTAGCAGATGTTAATGTGAGTGCAGCAAAATGCTTGTGCTTCTAGTTCCCAACAGTGCAGTAATATCTAACAAGTAATCTAACAAATCCTCAACAACTACCTAATACACACAAATCTAAAAGGCGTGAATGAGAATATGTACATATAAGTATATGGATGAGCGCTGGCTGAGCGGCATAGACAAGGTGCAATAGATGGTATAATATACAGTATATACATATGAGATGAGTGATGCAAGATATGTAAACATTATTAAAGTGGCATTATTTAAAGTGGCTAGTGATCCATTTATTAAAGTGGCCAATGATTTCAAGTCTGTATGTTGCCAGCAGCCTCTCTGTGTTAGTGATGGCTGTTTAACAGTCTGATGGCCTTGAGATAGAAGCTGTTTTTCAGTCTCTCGGTCCCAGCTTTGATGCACCTGTACTGACCTCGCCTTCTGGATGGTAGCGGTGTGAACAGGCAGTGGCTCGGGTGGTTGTTGTCCTTGATGATCTTTTTGGCCTTCCTGTGACATCGGGTGGTGTAGGTGTCCTGGAGGGCAGGTAGTTTGCCCCCGGTGATGCGTTGTGCAGACCTCACTACCCTCTGGAGAGCCCTGCGGTTGCGGGCGGAGCAGTTGCCGTATGTTCTCGATTGAGCATCTGTAAAAGTTTGTCAGGGTTTTAGGTGACAAGCCAAATTTCTTCAGCCTCCGAGGAACTTAAAACTTTCCACCTTCTCCACTACTGTCCCATCGATGTGGATATGGGGGTGCTCCCTCTGCTGTTTCCTGAAGTCCACGATCTTTAGAGGCCTATTTTATCTATAGAAACAATCTATAGAAACATGCTAACTGACCCTGAACCTATAGTCAATCTATAGAAACATGCTAACAGACCCTGAACCTATAGTCAATCTATTGAAACATGCTAACTGACCCTGAACCTATAGTCAATCTATAGAAACATGCTAACTGACCCTGAACCTATAGTCAACCTATAGAAACATGCTAACATGCTAACTGACCCTGAACCCATAGTCAATCTATAGAAACATGCTAACTGACCCTGAACCTATAGTCAATCTACAGAAACATGCTAACATGCTAACTGACCCTGAACCTATAGTCAATCTATAGAAACATGCTAACATGCTAACTGACCCTGAACCTATAGTCAGTCTATAGAAACATGCTAACTGACCCTGAACCTATAGGCAATCTATAGAAACATGCTAACATGCTAACTGACCCTGAACCCATAGGCAATCTATAGAAACATGCTAACTGACCCTGAACCCATAGGCAATCTATAGAAACATGCTAACATGCTAACAGACCCTGAACCCATAGTCAATCTATAGAAACATGCTAACATGCTAACTGACCCTGAACCCATAGTCAATCTATAGAAACATGCTAACATGCTAACTGACCCTGAACCCATAGTCAATCTATAGAAACATGCTAACATGCTAACTGACCCTGAACCCATAGTCAATCTATAGAAACATGCTAACTGACCCTGAACCTATAGTCAACCTATAGAAACATGCTAACATGCTAACTGACCCTGAACTCATAGTCAATCTATAGAAACATGCTAACTCACTGTCTCTCTCAGCTCCTCCTACCCTTTCATGCGGTGAGGTCAGCAGGCCTACAGAGAACACCAGGTCTTTCTGTCCTGAACAACAAATGTTTGTTTTTAATCATACATTTAAATATTTGACTTTCCAACAGTTTAGAATGTTTTAATTCTTTAAACAGTGTGTTTTACTTTATTTGAGCCTCAGACTTAAACATGTTGGTTAAACAGATCTCATGGGAGAGGAACGTTAAAACCATTAAAATGTGTTGTTCAGGACAGAAAGACCTGGTGTTCTCTGTAGGCCCGCTGACCTCACCGCATGAAAGGGTAGGCATAGATTCTACAAGTGTCTGGAAATCTATTGGAGGGATGTGACATCATTCTTCTATGAGAAATTGCATCATTTGGTGTTTTGTTGACGGTGGTGGAGAACGCCATCTCAGGCGCCGCTCCAGAATCTCCCCATAAGTGTTCAATTGGGTTGAGACCTGGTGACTGAGACCTACCCTGTAAACTACCTGTGGTCCTTGGAGAGCCCTCTTTCAAAGTCACTGAGATCTCTTCTTCCCTGTTCTTGGAGAGATACCCCTCCTGGAGGTTTTAACTCCAACCCTGTTCCTGGAGAGATACCCTCCTGTAGGTTTTAACTCCAACCCTGTTCCTGGAGAGATACCCTCCTGTAGGTTTTAACTCCAACCCTGTTCCCGGAGAGAAACCCTCCTGGAGGTTTTAACTCCAACCCTGTTCCTGGAGAGAGACCCTCCTGGAGGTTTTAACTCCAACCCTGTTCCTGGAGAGATACCCCTCCTGGAGGTTTGGGCAGTATAGCTAGAGAGACTCGCTATACATTTAAGCAAAAGAGCCTTCATTTTAACACTATGGACAGGTTTCTCAGACAGATTAAGCCTAGTCCTGAACTAAAAATTACTTTCAATAGAAATATACTGTTATGAATCCAAACAGAAACCAGGTTCATATTCTTCCACGTTGTCCTGGAATGTCTGGCTAGGAGTTAATTCATTAAAAGAGACAAAGGTGTAAAAAAATAATAATAATAATTACAAATTGCATACAAATTTATTGAAATGTACAGCCTGTCTAACTTTGAAAATGTGCAACATCATTTTACAGACAATCAAAAAGGTTTGGCATGTATTATCTACACAGATCGTGTGTGTGTGTGTGTGTGTGTATATATAAAAACACCCATTTCTGACTATAATAATGTCAAATCTATTACATACATAATCAAACATCTGGACTGTGTTCCAAATGGCACTCTATTAGAGACCTGGTCAAACGCAGTGCACTACACAGGGTATAGGGCGTCGTTAGGGAAGCAGCTACACGGGGTATAGGGCGTCGTTAGGGAAGCAGCTACACGGGGTATAGGGCGTCGTTAGGGAAGCAGCTACACGGGGTATAGGGCGTCGTTAGGGAAGCAGCTACACGGGGTATAGGGCGTCGTTAGGGAAGCAGCTATACAGGGTATAGGGCGTCGTTAGGGAAGCAACTATACGGGGTATAGGGCGTCGTTAGGGAAGCAGCTACACGGGGTATAGGGCGTCGTTAGGGAAGCAACTATACGGGGTATAGGGCGTCGTTAGGGAAGCAGCTACACGGGGTATAGGGCGTCGTTAGGGAAGCAACTATACAGGGTATAGGGCGTCGTTAGGGAAGCAGCTACACGGGGTATAGGGCGTCGTTAGGGAAGCAGCTATACGGGGTATAGGGCGTCGTTAGGGAAGCAACTATACAGGGTATAGGGCGTCGTTAGGGAAGCAGCTACACGGGGTATAGGGCGTCGTTAGGGAAGCAGCTACACGGGGTATAGGGCGTCGTTAGGGAAGCAGCTACACGGGGTATAGGGCGTCGTTAGGGAAGCAGCTACACGGGGTATAGGGCGTCGTTAGGGAAGCAGCTACACAGGGCGTCGTTAGGGAAGCAGCTATACGGGGTATAGGGCGTCGTTAGGGAAGCAGCTATACGGGGTATAGGGCGTCGTTAGGGAAGCAGCTACACGGGGTATAGGGCGTCGTTAGGGAAGCAGCTACACGGGGTATAGGGCGTCGTTAGGGAAGCGGCTACACGGGGTATAGGGCGTCGTTAGGGAAGCGGCTACACGGGGTATAGGGCGTCGTTAGGGAAGCAGCTATACGGGGTATAGGGCATCGTTAGGGAAGCAGCTATACGGGGTATAGGGCATCGTTAGGGAAGCAGCTATACGGGGTATAGGGCATCGTTAGGGAAGCAGCTATACGGGGTATAGGGCGTCGTTAGGGAAGCAGCTATACGGGGTATAGGGCGTCGTTAGGGAAGCAGCTACACGGGGTATAGGGCGTCGTTAGGGAAGCAGCTATACGGGGTATGGGGCGTCGTTAGGGAAGCAGCTATACGGGGTATAGGGCATCGTTAGGGAAGCAGCTATACGGGGTATAGGGCGTCGTTAGGGAAGCAGACATTTGATGTAGAAATCGTAACTGTTTTAACCCTGAACGACTGTTGGAGAGTTTAAGGTTCAACTCCTGCTTGGATATTTATCTACAAACATGAATTGTTTTCCAGTTGTTCTACTACTCCATTCATAATCAATTTAATTGATTAAATCTTAGGAGCTGTTTGTTTCAGGATCAGTAATACTGTGTTTCGCTCTCTGCTTCCATACAAAAATAAACCTTTATCTTTGTATCAAATTTGATGACTATTTGTCTTTGAAACACTTAAGTCAGTTGTTCTAAATCTGCATTCACATGGATCCTATTCAGGACCCATAGGGCCCTGGTCTAAAGTAGTGCACTATATATAGGGAATAGGGTTCTATAGGGCTCTGGTCTAAAGTAGTGCACTATATAGGGAATAGGGTTCTATAGGGCTCTGGTCTAAAGTAGTGCACTATATAGGGAATAGGGTTCCATAGGGCTCTGGTCTAAAGTAGTGCACTATCTAGGGAATAGGGTCCCATAGGGCTCTGGTCTAAAGTAGTGCACTATATAGGGAATAGGGTCCCATAGGGCTCTGGTCTAAAGTAGTGCACTATATAGGGAATAGGGTCCCATAGGGCTCTGGTCTAAAGTAGTGCACTATATAGGGAATAGGGTCCCATAGGGCTCTGGTCTAAAGTAGTGCACTATATATATAGGGAATAGGGTCCTATAGGGCTCTGGTCTAAAGTAGTGCACTATATAGGGAATAGGGTCCCATAGGACTCTGGTCTAAAGTAGTGTACTATATAGGGAATAGGGTTCTATAGGGCTCTGGTCTAAAGTAGTGCACTATCTAGGGAATAGGGTGCCATTTGGGATGTATCCACTGAGATTACACAGACATGTTATTTTGCAGCCAGTCCCTCCCAACCAAAAACAACCAACGAACAACGTTGAAAAAAGTTTCTAGAAGGTTTCCAGAATGTTACTGTAACATTGATTGTCAACAAGGTGGCGGGGGCAAACTCTAGAAACCGCCAGGGGCTAACTCTAGAAACAAGGTGGCGGGGGCTAACTCTAGAAACCTCCAGGGGCTAACTCTAGAAACCGCCAGGGGCTAACTCTAGAAACCGCCAGGGGCTAACTCTAGAAACCGCCAGGGGCTAACTCTAGAAACCGCCAGGGGCTAACTCTAGAAACCGCCAGGGGCTAACTCTAGAAACCGCCAGGGGCTAACTCTAGAAACCTCCAGGTCTAACTCTAGAACACCGCCAGGGGCTAACTCTAGAAACCTCCAGGGGCTAACTCTAGAAACCTCCAGGGGCTAACTCTAGAAACCGCCAGGGGCTAACTCTAGAAACCTCCAGGGGCTAACTCTAGAAACCTCCAGGGGCTAACTCTAGAAACCGCCAGGGGCTAACTCTAGAAACCGCCAGGGGCTAACTCTAGAAACCGCCAGGGGCTAACTCTAGAAACCGCCAGGGGCTAACTCTAGAAACCTCCAGGGGCTAACTCTAGAAACCTCCAGGGGCTAACTCTAGAAACCTCCAGGGGCTAACTCTAGAAACCTCCAGGGGCTAACTCTAGAAACCTCCAGGGGCTAACTCTAGAAACAAGGTGGCGGGGGCTAACTCTAGAAACCGCCAGGGGCTAACTCTAGAAACCTCCAGGGCCACGTTCAGCAGGACGCAGACGTTTAAAAGATTTGCAGAGTTACAGTTCACAAAAGGAAAAAAATCAGTCAATTTAAATAAATTCATTAGGCCCTAATCTATGGATTTCCCCATGACCTGGGCAGAGGCTCAGCCATGGATGGGCCTGGGAGGGCATAGGCCCACCCACTTGGGAGCCAGGCTGAGCCAATCAGAATTCGTTTTTCCACACAAAAGGGCTTTATTACAGATATAAATACTCGTCAGTTTCATCAGCTGTCCGGGTGGCTGGTCTCAGATGATCCCGCAGGCGAAGAAGCTGGTTGTGAGTCCTGTTAGACATACCGACAAATTCTCCAAAACAACGTTGGAGGCGGCTTATGGTAGAGAAATGAACATTCAATTATTTGGCAACAGATTTGCACGCTCCCTGAAAACTTGAGGGAACTGCACATTTTTAGAATGGCCTTTTATTGTCCCCCCCAGCACAAGGTGCACCTGTGTAATGATCATACAGTTTAAGCAGCTTCTTGATATGCCACACCTATCAAGTGGATGGATTATCTTGGCAAAGGAGAAATGCTCACTAACAAGATAAGGATGTAAACAAATTTGTGCGCAACATTTTAAAAGAAATAAGCTTTTTGTGCATATGGAACATTTCTGGAATATTTTATTTCAGCTCATGAAACATGAGTTTATATTTTTGTTCAATATAAAACGCAACATGCCTCTCTGACATGTAAAATACTGAATCACAGCGGCTCTATTCATTGCATTTCTATCTGGAACGTTCCAAAACGTTTTCCTTCTGAACATGGCCCTGGTTTTCAAAATGGCAGTTATTGGCAACAACACAACAAACTCTGATTGGCCAGTCAAAGACACAACCAACTCTGATTGGCCAGTTAAAAAGACACAACCAACCCTGATTGGCCAGTCAAAGACACAACCAACCCTGATTGGCCAGTCAAAGACACAACCAACCCTGATTGGCCAGTTAAAAAGACACAACCAACCCTGATTGGCTAGTCAAAGACACAACCAACCCTGATTGGCCAGTTAAGCCAGACAGAGGTAGTGTAGTAAAAAAAAAAAAAAAAAACAGGAAATAAAACAATGCAATACTGTGAGATCATGGTACAGATATAGACACAGACTGCCAGACAGATATATGACCATAGAACAGACACAGGCAGGGTATAGGCAATACTGGCGTTGTACTTTTAAAATACCGCAGCGTTGTTCTTGTAACACTACTGTAGTTGTGTGTTCGTATCCATGGTTACCGTAGGTAGAGACAGCCTCATTACAGGTAAATCTCAGAGCAGTTCACTGACTACATCTCCCAGAGATTTTTTTGTGTCTGTAATATCTGCATCGGTTGTTGACGTCGTGTTTCAGTAGTATTGAGTGAACCTAGTAGTGTCATGTAAGCTACAACAGTACTGTGTGTGTCTCTGTGTGTGATGGTGGACAAGGTCCCGTTTCAGAGATATATGGTTTACAAGAAGATCCCAAGGTCCCGTTTCAGAGATATATGGTTTATAAGAAAATCCCAAGGTCCCGTTTCAGAGATATGGTTTATAAGAAGATCCCAAGGTCCCGTTTCAGAGATATATGGTTTATAAGAAGATCCCAAGGTCCCGTTTCAGAGATATATGGTTTATAAGAAGATCCCAAGGTCCCGTTTCAGAGATATATGGTTTATAAGAAGATCCCAAGGTCCCGTTTCAGAGATATATGGTTTATAAGAAGATCCAAGGTCCCGTTTCAGAGATATATGGTTTATAAGAAGATCCCAAGGTCCCGTTTCAGAGATATATGGTTTATAAGAAGATCCCAAGGTCCCGTTTCAGAGATAGATGGTTTATAAGAAGATCCCAAGGTCCCGTTTCAGAGATATATGGTTTATAAGAGATCCCAAGGTCCCGTTTCAGAGATATATGGTTTATAAGAAGATCCCAAGGTCCCGTTTCAGAGATAGATGGTTTATAAGAAGATCCCAAGGTCCCGTTCAGAGATAGATGGTTTATAAGAAGATCCCAAGGTCCCGTTTCAGAGATATATGGTTTATAAGAAGATCCCAAGGTCCCGTTTCAGAGATAGATGGTTTATAAGAAGATCCCAAGGTCCCGTTTCAGAGATAGATGGTTTATAAGAAGATCCCAAGGTCCCGTTTCAGAGATAGATGGTTTATAAGAAGATCCCAAGGTCCCGTTTCAGAGATAGATGGTTTATAAGAGATCCCAAGGTCCCGTTCAGAGATATATGGTTTATAAGAAGATCCCAAGGTCCCGTTTCAGAGATATATGGTTTATAAGAAGATCCCAAGGTCCCGTTTCAGAGATAGATGGTTTATAAGAAGATCCCAAGGTCCCGTTTCAGAGATAGATGGTTTATAAGAAGATCCCAAGGTCCCGTTTCAGAGATATATGGTTTATAAGAAGATCCCAAGGTCCCGTTTCAGAGATAGATGGTTTATAAGAAGATCCCAAAGTTCCATTGTTTCCATAATTGGTCATCTGAGTGATCAGAACTCTTATTGTGAAACAATTGTTCCAGATCCGTACGTGGGGTCCAAGTAACAGCTCCATGACACACAGAATACCTCACCAGGTAACCAACCAACACCAAGTCAAAACCTCAGAAAGGTATAGCCATACCTTTTACTCCATACTGTAGTTACAGCTCCACCATCCATACAGGACAGGGGACCAGGACACCATAGCCAGTCTATTCTCCATGTAGGTACGAGGTGACCCACTACATGTAATCTCATCCCAGGTAGGTCAATCCCAGGTAGCCCGGGTCAGGTAGGTCCATCCCAGGTAGCCATAGCCAGGTATGTCCATCCCAGGTAGCCATAGCCAGGTATGTCCATCCCAGGTAGCCATAGCCAGGTAGGTCCATCCCAGGTAGCCATAGCCAGGTAGGTCCATCCCAGGTAGCCATAGACAGGTAGGTCCATCCCAGGTAGCCATAG
>NC_042964.1:1468274-1495774 GCF_901001165.1 Salmo trutta | reverse complement strand
GAGAGGAGAGAGAGAGACAGGGGCGAGAGAGAGAGAGAGAAAAAGGAGGGAGAGAGGAGGGAGAGAGAGAGAGAGGAGGGAGAGAGAGAGAGAGGAGGGAGAGAGAGAGGAGGGAGAGAGAGAGAGGAGGGAGAGAGAGGAGGAAGAGAGGAGGGAGAGAGAGGAGGGAGAGAGAGAGAGAGGAGGAAGAGAGAGAGAGAGAGAGAGAGGAGGGAGAGAGAGACAGGGGCGAGAGAGAGAGAGACGAGAGAGAGAGAGAGGAGGAGAGAGAGAGAGAAAGAGGGAGAGAGAAAGAGGAGGGAGAGAGAAAGAGAGAGGAGGAAGAGAGAGAGATGAGGGAGAGAGAGAGGAGGGAGAGAGAGAGAGAGAGGAGGAAGAGAGAGAGATGAGGGAGAGAGAGAGGAGGGAGAGAGGAGGGAGAGAGAGGAGGGAGAGAGAGGAGGGAGAGAGAGGAGGGGAAGAGAGGAGGAAGAGAGGAGGAAGAGAGGAGGAAGAGAGGAGGAAGAGAGAGAGAGAGAGAGGAGGAAGAGAGAGAGAGAGGAGGAAGAGAGAGAGAGAGAGGAGGAAGAAGAGAGAGAGAGGAGGAAGAGAGTGAGAGAGGAGAGATAGAAGACTAGGGGTTGGCCCTCAGAAATCAATAAACCAACAAAAAAAACAGTCAAATGAAAGCCCTGTTAAGCCCTGTCTGCAACAGGTGTTGTAGTCCGGTGTGTTACCGGAAACTCTACCTGGTTACGGTCTCGTGCGTTGGCGTATCTGAACCTCTGTATGTAGTAGAAGACGAGCCAGGCCAGAGAGATGATCATCAGGATGATGAAGGAGATGGAGACGAACACCACCGACGTCCTGCTCACGTACTTCTGGAGGTTACGCGTTCCTATGGTGATGTGCATGGTTACCGTGACGTTCCGCTCCAGCAGAGCGGCGACCTCGCGACCTTTAGGTTCTGGGATCATGACGGCGACCACATCACCCATACCTGACGGGGGAGAAAGGAGGGCGGGGGAGAAAGGAGGGAGGGGGAGAAAGGAAGGGGGGAGAAAGGAGGGGGGGGAGAAAGGAGGGGGAGGGGGGGAGAAAGGAGGGGGAGAAAGGAAGTGAATGAGAATTTTTACATTTATAGCCAATTTTGTATTTTGCAGCTGGCCTATCTAGCGGAAATGACTCAGTTCTGCCTCCAGGACATGACTCATGCCAATAAAAGGTCAACCTGCGAGATGCAAAAATCAATCAAATTCTATTTGTCACGTTAACAGGTGTAGACTAACAATGAAACGCTGACTTACGGACTCTTCCCAACGACGCAGAGAGAAAGATAATAGATAAACAATAGAAAAGTAAAACGCTTAAATAATAAAAGTAACAATAGTTACATGATGAGTGAAAACATTATGTTAAACTATTAACTTGGGTCCAAGGGCCACATCTTCTCTCTCTAGCAAACTTGCAACGTTGTATAAAATATTCTGTGTCCTCAAGAGTTTCTCGTGGCAGTGAGCTCAGAACAGACAGCTGTAGGTTATTTGCGCAAGGGGGGGAAAAATAAGTAATCGGGTAGGCCTATTTTAAAATAAGTAATCGGGTAGGCCTATTTTAAAATAAGTAATCGGGTAGGCCTATTTTAAAATAAGTAATCGGGTAGGCCTATTTTAAAATAAGTAATCGGGTAGGCCTATTTTAAAATAAGTAATCGGGTAGGCCTATTTTAAAATAAGTAATCGGGTAGGCCTATTTTAAAATAAGTAATCGGGTAGGCCTATTTTAAAATAAGTAATCGGGTAGGCCTATTTTAAAATAAGTAATCGGGTAGGCCTATTTTAAAATAAGTAATCGGGTAGGCCTATTTTATGACATTTTTCCCTTTAATACTTGAGTGTGGTTATCGAAAGAGCTGGAAAGATTTTTCCAAATACATTGAGGAACTATTGTCATTCTCAATGGATGTAAAAACAGAATTTGTTTGCCGTTTGAGCTGACGAAAACATTACTTTGAGAAGCGTGGTGGTGAGTTCAGCCAATCAGAACCACTATCAGATCACCAAATGGGCACATTTACATGCCTACATTTGCACACAGACCAGGGAGCCTACGTGTGTGTGTGTGTGTGTGTGTGTGTGTGTGTGTGTGTGTGTGTGTGTGTGTGTGTGTGTGTGTGTGTGTGTGTGTGTGTGTATATATATATCTCAATGATGTCGCTCTTCCTGCTGGTGATTCTCTGATCCACCTCTACGCAGACGACACCATTCTGTATACTTCTGGCCCCTCTTTGGACACTGTGTTAACTAACCTCCAGACGAGCTTCAATGCCATACAACTCTCCTTCCGTGGCCTCCAACTGCTCTTAAAAGCTAGTAAAACTAAATGCATGCTTTTCAACCGATCACTGCCCGCACCAGCCCGCCCGTCCAGCATCACTACTCTGGACGGTTCTGACTTAGAATAGGTGGACAACTACAAATACCTAGGTGTCTGGTTAGACTGTAAACTCTCCTTCCAGACTCACATTAAGCATCTCCAATCCAAAGTTAAATCTAGAATTGGCTTCCTATTTCGCAACAAAGCCTCCTTCACTCACGCTGCCAAACATTCCCTCGTAAAACTGACTATCCTACCGATCCTTGACTTCGCCGATGTCATTTACAAAATAGCCTCCAACACTCTACTCAGCAAACTGGATGTAGTCTATCACAGTGCCATTAGTTTTGTCACCAAAGCCCCAATACTACCCACCACTGTGACCTGTATGTTCTCGTTGGCTGGCCCTCGCTACATATTCGTCGCCAAACCCACTGGCTCCAGGTCATCTATAAGTCTTTGCTAGGTAAAGCCCCACCTTATCTCAGCTCACTGGTCACCATAGTAGCACCCACCCGTAGCACGCGCTCCAGCAGGTATATCTCACTGGTCATCCCCAAAGCCAACTCCTCCTTTGGCCGCCTTTCCTTCCAGTTCTCTGCTGCCAATGACTGGAACAAACTGCAAAAATCTCTGAAACTGGAAACACTTATCTCCCTCACTAACTTTAAGCACCAGCTGTCAGAGCAGCTCACAGATCACTGCACCTGTACATAGCCCATCTGTAAATAGCCCATCCAACTACCTCATCCCCATACTGTTATTTATCTTCTTGCTCCTTTGCACCCCAGTATCTCTACTTGCACAGCATCATCTGCACATCAATCACTCCAGTGTTTAATTGCTAAATTGTAATTATTTCGCCTCTATGGCCTATTTATTGCCTTGTCTCCCTACTCTTCTACATTTGCACACATTGTATACAGATTTTTCTATTGTGTTATTGACTGTACGTTTGTTTCTCCCATGTGTAACTCTGTGTTGTTGTATGTTGTCGAACTGCTTTGCTTTATCTTGGCCAGGTCGCAGTTGTAAATGAGAACTTGTTCTCAACTGGCCTACCTGGTTAAATAAAGGTGAAATAAATAAATAATTCTCTACGTCCCTATAGAGACCCACAGCATTCTCTACGTCCCTATAGAGACCCACAGCATTCTCTAGTCCCTATAGAGACCCACAGCATTCTCTACGTCCCTATAGAGACCCACAGCATTCTCTACGTCCCTATAGAGAGACACAGCATTCTCTACGTCCCTATAGAGACCCACAGCATTCTCTACGTCCCTATAGAGACCCACAGCATTCTCTACGTCCCTATAGAGAGACACAGCATTCTCTACGTCCCTATAGAGACCCACAGCATTCTCTAGTCCCTATAGAGACCCACAGCATTCTCTAGTCCCTATAGAGACCCACATCATTCTCTAGTCCCTATAGAGACCCACATCATTCTCTAGTCCCCTATAGAGACCCACAGCATTCTCTAGTCCCTATAGAGACCCACATCATTCTCTAGTCCCCTATAGAGACCCACAGCATTCTCTAGTCCCTATAGAGACCCACATCATTCTCTAGTCCCTATAGAGACCCACATCATTCTCTAGTCCCCTATAGAGACCCACAGCATTCTCTAGTCCCTATAGAGACCCACATCATTCTCTAGTCCCCTATAGAGACCCACATCATTCTCTAGTCCCTATAGAGACCCACATCATTCTCTACATCCCTATAGAGACCCACAGCATTCTCTAGTCCCTATAGAGACCCACAGCATTCTCTACATCCCTATAGAGACCCACAGCATTCTCTAGTCCCTATAGAGACCCACAGCATTCTCTAGTCCCTATAGAGACCCACAGCATTCTCTACGTCCCTATAGAGACCCACAGCATTCTCTAGTCCCTATAGAGACCCACAGCATTCTCTAGTCCCTATAGAGACACACAGCATTCTCTAGTCCCTATAGAGACCCACAGCATTCTCTAGTCCCTATAGAGACCCACAGCATTCTCTACATCCCTATAGAGACCCACAGCATTCTCTAGTCCCTATAGAGACCCACATCATTCTCTAGTCTATATAAAGATAGTTGTATAGTTGGCAGAATGACCAACGCCTAAACCAATGAGCTCGTCTCTGGCAGTGAGAACAATAAGCTCTCTCTCTCTCTGTGTCTCTCTCCCTCTCTGTGTCTCGCTCCCTCTCTGTGTCTCGCTCCCTCTCTGTGTTCCTCTCTGTGTTCCTCTCTGTGTTCCTCTCTGTGTTCCTCTCTGTGTTCCTCTCTGTGTTCCTCTCTGTGTTCCTCTCTGTGTCTCTCTCGTCTCGTTGTGTATCAATGGTTAATGCATAGCTACATAAACGTTAACTGCCTAAATAAAAAGGACACATCAACCAACAACAGTAGTGTCTTAATAATGCGTTGGGTCACCGCCAGCTGCCAGAACAGCGTCAAACCACCTTGTTATAGATTCTACAGGTGTCTGGGTAAATACTGGGACATTGGGAATTGTTGTTTATACCCTAAGGCATGATGAGAAGTTAATTGCATAGCGGAAATCTACACTGTATGACCCGATAAAACAGATGACTATCTAGCTAGTTAATACCGTTACCTGAATATGGCATGGTGAATGTATCATTGGCGTTACCGGATCCAACGTTGAATATAACGGTGGCCGAGGCGTTTTGGTTCGCTGCGTGTCGAATCTTATCTTTATAGGTGCAGTTTCCACTGGCTATCAGAGCTATCCAAGCATTACCTTGGACCGGAACCGCGAACTGTGTACCGGGATCACAAGCTTGCCAGTCCCGGGATAGAGACGGTAATACCGCGACTCCTTTAGCGTCGCGTTTTAGTGATTGTTCTCCGTATCGACCGCATTCAGTCTTCTCCGTCCGAAACTTAGAAGTAACCGGGTCTATATAAGTGATATTAATAAAAGCTGTGTACCACTCTTCTCTCTCGGCTACGGTGAAATCCAAACAGAGGAGACGTACGAAACAAAACGATAAAAGCCATGTAGATAAAGCCAAACTACGACAGGCCTGGATCAGCGACACGGCCATAGTTATTAACTTATTGATTTTCTCTCTCACTGTCCGTCAGGCAGAATAATGTTAGTAAAGTCGATACCTAATCTAGTTTACTCCTTAAATAACTAGCGGGATGTGTTTTTCTCTTATCAGTTTTTATTTATTAGTGAAAACACCTCGGTATCAACACCACCTCCTGCTAGGCTAGCTAACGTTAGCATTGCGGCTAAACGAACTCATTACCATTTTCAAAACCTCGTCGTGTCTTTAAAAAATAAATAAATAAAATAATACGTTCACGGTAAACACGACGAAAACTGTAACTACCCTCCAACTTTAGCTAGATAAATCGTTAGTTCGGTGAGAGTAGTGAACGAAATGCTGTGTTGTTTTTTGACGGCGGAGAGAATGGAAGGAAAATGGCGTCGCTGTTCACAGTGTAGCTGCGCTCCGCGAGTAGCGCCATCTGGCGGCGTGGCGTGTTGCTGCACATTCACCTGTTCAACTATATCATATCATAGCCTTTCTTGTATACTTTAAAAAAAAATTAAAATGTTTTTTTTTTTATTGAACCTATATTTAACTACACAAGTCAGTTTCTCTGTGGAGATGGGAGAACCTTCCAGAAGGACAACCATCTCTGCAGCACTCCACCAATCAGGCCTTTATGGTAGAGTGACCAGATGGAAGCCACTCCTCAGTAAAAGGCACATGACAGCCCGCATGGAGTTTGCCAAAAGGCTCCTAAAGACTCTCAGACCATGAGAAACAAGATTCTCTGGTCTGATGAAACCAAGATTGAACTCTTTGGCCTGAATGCCAAGCATCACATCTGGAGGAAACCTGGCACCATCCCTACGGTGAAGCATGGTGGTGGCAGCATCATGCTGTGGGGATATTTTTCAGCTGCAGCGACTGGGAGACTAGTCAGGATCCAGGGAAAGATTAACAGAGCAAAATACAGAGAGATCCTTGATGAAAACCTGCTCCAGAGCACTCAGAACCTCAGACTGGGGCGAAGGTTCACCTTCCAACAGGACAACAACCCTAAACACACAGACAAAACAACGCAGGAGTGGCTTCGGGACAAAACCTGTTTTTAAAAAACCTGTTTTTATAAAAACCTGTTTTTGCTTTGTCATTATGGGGTATTGTGATGTCATTATGGGGTATTGTGATGTCATTATGGGGTATTGTGATGTCATTATGGGGTATTGTGATGTCAGTATGGGGTATTGTGTGTAGATTGATGAGGGGAAAAAAACCTAACAATTTAATCAATTTTAAAATAAAGATGTAACATGCCAACATGTGGAAAAAGTCAAGAGGTCTGAATACTTTCTGAATGCACCGTAGACTAGAAAAATACGCACAAAAAAACATGCAGGCAAATTAATCTCTAAAGAGCCAAAAGTAAATCAGACTGGATCCTATTTTGAAATGTTTTACATCATAATATCTAGCATGTTAAATGAAATAGCTAACTTCATTCATGTCCCCGATTATTCGTATTATTATTTTGAAATGTAACCCTTATTTAACTAGGCAAGTCAGTTAAGAACAAATTCTTGTTTACAATAACGGCCTACCAAAAGGCAAAAGGCCTCCTGCGGGGCCGGGGCCCAGGAGCGTGGATGGGGCCCGGGAGGGTGGACGGGGCCCGGGAGGCTGGACGGGGCCCGGGAGGGTGGACGTGGCCCGGGAGGGTGGACGGGGCCCGGGAGGCTGGACGGGGCCCGGGAGGCTGGACGGGGCCCGGGAGGGTGGACGGGGCCCGGGAGGGTGGACGGGGCCGGGAGCGTGGACGGGGCCTGGTGGGAGATCCATTAGTAGCAGGGAGGGAGGGCTTTAGACTGACTTTTCCAATTAGTAGCAGTGGGAGATCTTTCAACTTGCCTTTGGGCAGGGCTCTTGACCCTGGTTGCTCCTGGGGGTCGCCCTGGATGGGAGTGTCTGCTAGATGACTGAATGTAATGTAAATGTTGAGCGGCTTCACTGCAGGTAAATTGTATGTTTTGAAATTCAATAAAACAAAACAAAAACATTTTAAAGAAATAATTATTGTGTTACATGGCAATGGAAAAGTTAATGTAAGGATTGGGGGATTGGAAGCTGATCCTAGATCTGTACCTGGGGGAAACGTCACCCCGGGGAGAGAGTCACCTCTTTAAGGTGTACTCCTGAGTCTTTCCCTTTAAATCGAAATGGCCCCTCTCAACGTAGATTGATCGTGTGGTTACAGCCAATGAAAGCCAAGGATCCGGAGACGAAAATGATGAGGGAATCAAGTTGATTGGTCCATAACGCAGAAACACCTCCAAATGTTACCACCTACCAATGCCCGAAAATGGAAGAGATGTAAACCAAGAGGGGCGCGGTCTACACTAGAGACGGTCACAATAAACTACCGTTCTTATTTCATCAACACTGTACAAGCACATTAAGGGTATTGTCACGTCCTGACCATAGAAAGCTTTTATTTTCTATGGTAGAGTAGGTCAGGGCGTGACATGGGGTTTTGTCTAGTTTATTTATTTCTATGTTGGTTCTAGTTTCTTTTTTCTATGTTGGGGGTTTTGTCTAGTTTATGTATTTCTATGTTGGTTCTAGTTTCTTTTTTCTATGTTGGGTTTTTTGTCTAGTTTATGTATTTCTATGTTGGTTCTAGTTTATTTTTTCTATGTTGGGGTTTTTGTATGATTCCCAATTAGAGGCAGCTGGTTATCGTTGTCTCTAATTGGGGATCATATTTAAGTTTTTGTTTTTCCCACTGGGTTTTGTGGGAGATTATTTTGAGTTAGTGTATGTTGCACCTCTTTGTCACGATTTGTTGTTTTTGTTTATTAGTTTATTTGTATTGTCTTGCGTAGTTTCACAGTTAAATAAAGATGTGGAACGATACACGCTGCGCTTTGGTCCGCTCCTTCATATGACAATCGTGACAGGTATAATATTGTAGAGAATAATCAAATAAATAACTGTATGTGATTTATAATGACACGGGGCAAAGAAAATACATGAATTTAGTAGTACCCTCTTGAATTGACCTGTTTTCCCCTGCATTCTAGAGCAGTGAGTGAATGTCCTACCCAATGGTCTATTTCGAAATAAAAGCCTGTGTTTCAGAATAAAAGTCACCTTCTGTTTGTGTGTCTGTCCAGCTGCTACCCGTGTCCATTTGGTAGACCCTCCTCCTGCCAAAGCTCTGCCTCCAGCTCAGACTCTGACGACCCGGACGACAACTATGTTCCGCGACATCCTCCAGCCCCGCCCTCGACGCCGTCCAGCCCCGCCCTCGACGCCGTCCAGTCGGTATGTTAGAGTAACACACGCACACACACACACACACACACAGTCTAACGTCTCTGTGTGTTCCAGGCCCTGCATTGGGGACAGCCCCATGGTCCCTACGGAGGTCTAGAGGGGAACCTGGACCTTCACACTGGTAACGTGGCCACACCTCCACATCAGGTAAGGTCTATGGTGTCTTTACCAGCGACAGGAGGGAACTTTTATTCTGAAACACAGACCTTTATTTTTGACAGTTTATTTTCCTAATTTACCAGGTTAGTTCATTAGGAATGTGAAGAAGGGTCTGAGCTAAGCACATTCTAATACCTTTCTATGATAAAGCGCTGCATATCTGTTTCAAAATAAAAGTATGTTTTCAGAATAACAGTCCCACTTTTGTCATTCAATATAAAAGTCTGTGTTTCAGAATAAAAGTCCCTCCTGTCTTGTTTTCAGAAAAAGAGTGTGTTGGGGGGCTCGATGGGTTAGAGCGAAGGTGAGCGTGAGCATGAAGGTGAACGTGGAGGTGAGCGTGCACGTGAGCGTGTGGACTATGTGTTCGTTGATCCTGAGAGAACCAGAGCTCTGAAAAGTACCAGGGAGGTGTGGCACGACGGGAGTGTCATATTCGTCGTAATGATCGGACCAAACTGCAGCGGGTAGATGAAACATCTTCTTGTTTTATTTAAAGAAAATAAACACTGAACAAAAAAACGACGAGAACACTCCTGTAAGGTACACTAACTACACACGGAGACAACCACCCACAAACACAAGAGAAAATTAACCCACTTAAATATGGCCTCCAATTAGAAGCAACAACAACCAGCTGCTTCTAATTGGAGGTCGTTCCCAAAACTAACACAGAAATAGAAAAACTAGAAAACCCACATAGAAATAGAAAACATAGAACAAAAACCCCGAAACACACTAAACAAACACACCCCTGTCACGTCCTGACCCAACTACAATAACAAAATGACCCCTTTACTGGTCAGGATGTGACAGGGAGGCAGTCTTCTGAGAAGGCAAAATAACACACACACACACGTTGTGTGTTCCAAAACCTTTACTGTTAAATACAGGGGAAATCAAATGTTACATACTATTACTACCGTTACATACAGGATGTTACATACTACTACTGTTACATACAGGATGTTACATACTACTACTGTTACATACAGGATGTTACATACTACTACTGTTACATACAGGATGTGATGTTACATTCTACTACTGTTACAAACAGGATGTTACATACTACTACTGTTACATACAGGATGTTACATACTACTACTGTTACATACAGGATGTTACATACTACTACTGTTACATACATGATGTTACATACTACTACTGTTACATACAGGATGTTACATACTACTACTGTTACATACAGGATGTGATGTTACATACTACTACTGTTACATACAGGATGTGATGTTACATACTACTACTGTTACATACAGGATGTCACATACTACTACTGTTACAAACAGGATGTTACATACTACTACTGTTACATACAGGATGTTACATACTACTACTGTTACATACAGGATGTGATGTTACATACTACTACTGTTACATACAGGATGTTACATACTACTACTGTTACATACAGGATGTGATGTTACATAATACTACTGTTACAAACAGGATGTTACATACTACTACTGTTACATACAGGATGTTACATACTACTACTGTTACATACAGGATGTGATGTTACATACTACTACTGTTACATACAGGATGTTACATACTACTACTGTTACATACATGATGTTACATACTACTACTGTTACATACAGGATGTGATGTTACATACTACTACTGTTACATACAGGATGTGATGTTACATACTACTACTATTACATACAGGATGTTACATACTACTACTGTTACAAACAGGATGTGATGTTACATACTACTACTGTTACATACAGGATGTTACATACTACTACTGTTACAAACAGGATGTTACATACTACTACTGTTACATACAGGATGTTACATACTACTACTGTTACAAACAGGATGTTACATACTACTACTGTTACATACAGGATGTTACATACTACTACTGTTACATACAGGATGTTACATACTACTACTGTTACAAACAGGATGTTACATACTACTACTGTTACATACAGGATGTTACATACTACTACTGTTACATACAGGATGTGATGTTACATACTACTACTGTTACAAACAGGATGTTACATACTACTACTGTTACATACATGATGTTACATACTACTACTGTTACATACAGGATGTGATGTTACATACTACTACTGTTACATACAGGATGTGATGGTACATACTACTACTGTTACATACAGGATGTTACATACTACTACTGTTACATACATGATGTTACATACTACTACTGTTACATACAGGATGTTACATACTACTACTGTTACATACAGGATGTTACATGCTACTACTGTTACAAACAGGATGTTACATACTACTACTGTTACATACAGGATGTTACATACTACTACTGTTACATACAGGATGTTACATACTACTACTGTTACATACAGGATGTTACATACTACTACTGTTACATACAGGATGTTACATACTACTACTGTTACATACAGGATGTGATGTTACATACTACTACTGTTACAAACAGGATGTTACATACTACTACTGTTACATACAGGATGTTACATACTACTACTGTTACATACAGGATGTGATGTTACATACTACTACTGTTACAAACAGGATGTTACATACTACTACTGTTACATACAGGATGTGATGTTACATGTAGGAAATCAAAGTTCTCAATGAATTGAAATAGAAATGTATCGTTCATGTGCTATCTCTCTGTTTATTATCATATTATTATTATTATTGTTATCATGGTCCAAGAAGGATAAAAGCAGATTCATATGTACAGTACTACAAATAAGTACATACAGTAAGAGTATAGCTACAGACAGCTAGCTACAATGCCTTCAGAAAATATTCACACCCCTGGACTTTTTCCACGTTGTTGTTGTGGTTAAAGCCTGAATTTAAGATGGATTACATTGATATGTTGTTAGTCTGAATTTAACATGGATTACATTGAGATGTTACAGCCTGAGTTTAACATGGATTACATTGAGATGTTGTTAGTCTGAATTTAACATGGATTACATTGAGATGTTGTGGTTACAGCCTGAATTTAACATGGATTACATTGAGATGTTGTTAGTCTGAATTTAACATGGATTACATTGAGATCTTGTGGTTACAGTCTGAATTTAACATGGATTACATTGAGATCTTGTGGTTACAGTCTGAATTTAACATGGATTACATTGAGATCTTGTGGTTACAGTCTGAATTTAACATGGATTACATTGAGATCTTGTGGTTACAGTCTGAATTTAACATGGATTACATTGAGATCTTGTGGTTACAGCCTGAATTTAACATGGATTACATTGAGATGTGGTTACAGCCTGAATTTAACATGGATTACATTGAGATGATGTTGTTACTGGCCTTCACACACAGTACCCCATAATGTCCAAGTGGAATTATGTTTTCAGACATTTTTACAAATTAATTTAAAAAAAATGAAAAGCTGAAATGTCTTGAGTCAATAAATATTCAACCCTTTTGTTATGACTTAAATAAGTTCAGGAGTAAAAATGTGCTGAACAAGTCACATAATAAGTTGCCTGGACTCATTCTGTGTGTAATAATGGTGTTAAACATGATTTATGAATGACTACCTCATTTCTGTACCCCACACACACAATTACATGTAAGGTCCCTCAGTCGAGCAGTGAATTTCAAACACAGATTCATCCACAAAGACCAGGGAGGTTTTTCAATACCTCTCAAAGAAGGGCACCTATTGGCAGATGGGTAAAAATAAAAAAGCAGACATTGAATATGCCTTTGAGCATGGTGAACTTATTAATTACACTTTGGATGGCGTATCAATACACCCAGTCACTAACAAAGACACAGGCGTCCTTCCTAACTCAGTTGCCGGAGAGGAAGGAAACCGCTCAGGGATTTCACCATGAGGCCAATGGTGACTTTAAAACAGTTACAGAGTTTAATAGCTGTGATAGGAGAAAACTGAGGATGGATCAACAACATTGTAGTTACTCCACAATACTAACCTAAACGACAGAGTGAAAAGAAGAAAGCCTGTACAGAATAAAAATATTCCAAAACATGCATCCTGTTTGCAATAAAGCACTAAAGTAAAACAGAAAAGAAAATTGGCAAAGAAATTAATACAAAGCGTTATGTTTGGGGCAAATCCAACACAACACATTACTGAGTACCACTCTTTATATTTTCAAGCATGGTGGTGGCTGCATCATGTTATGGGTATGCTTGTCATCGGCAAGGACTAGGGAGTTTTTTAGGATAAAAAATAAATGGAATAGAGCTAAGCACAGGCAACATCCTAAAGGAAAACCTGGTTCAGTCTGCTTTGCAACAGACACTGGGAGACAAATTCACTTTTTAGTGAGGCCAAATATACACTGAGTGTACAAAACATTAGGAACTCTTTCCATACATTTAAATTTTTACATTTAAGTCATTTAGCCGACGCTCTTATCCAGAGCGACTTACAAATTGGTGCATTCACCTTATGATATCCAGTGGAACAACCACTTTACAATAGTGCATCTAAATCTTTTAGGGGGGGGGGGGGGTTAGAAGGATTGCTTTATCCTATCCCAGGTATTCCTTAAAGAGGTGGGGTTTCAGGTGTCTCCGGAAGGTGGTGATTGACTCCGCTGTCCTGGCGTCGTGAGGGAGCTTGTTCCACCATTGAGGTGCCAGAGCAGCGAACAGTTTTGACTGGGCTGAGCGGGAACTGTGCTTCCTCAAAGGTAGGGAGGCAAGCAGGCCAGAGGTAGATGAACGCAGTGCCCTTGTTTGGGTGTAGGGCCTGATCAGAGCCTGAAGGTACGAAGGTGCCGTTCCCCTCACAGCTCCGTAGGCAAGCACCATGGTAGACATAGACTGACCAGGTGAATCCAGGTGGAAGCTATGAGACCTTATTGATGACACTTGTTAAATCCACTTCAATCAGTGTAGATGAAGGGGAGGAGACGGGTTAAAGAAGGATTTTAAAGCTTTGAGACAACGGATTGTGTATGTGTGCCATTCCGAGGGTGAATGGGCAAGACAAAATATTTAAGCGCCTTTGAACGGGGTATGGTAGTAGGTGCCAGGCGCACCGATTTGAGTGTGTCAAGAACTGCAACGCTGCTGGGTTTTTACAGGCTCAACAGTTTCCTGTGTGTATCAAGAATGTTCCACCACCCAAAGGACATCCAGCCAACTTGACACAACTGTGGGAAGCATTGGAGTCAACATGGGCCAGCATCCCTGGAGTCAACGTGGGCCAGCATCCCTGGAGTCAACATGGGCCAGCATCCCTGGAGTCAACATGGGCCAGCATCCCTGTGGAACGCTTTCAACACCTTGTAGAGACGAATTGAGGCTGTTCTTGGGGCAAAAAAAAAGGGGGGGTGCAACTCTATATTAGGAAGCTGTTTCTAATGTTTAATAGACTCAAGTGTTGATTACCAAGACAACAACATTGAATGTTCCTGAGTGGCCTAGTTACAGTTTTTTTAATTATTTAAAACGGGCTTGAAAATCTATGGCATGACTTAATAAAAATGGCTTTCTAGCAATGATCAACAACCAACTTGAGAGAGCTAGAAAATATTTGAAAAAGAATAATGTGCAAATATTGTACAGTTGTAAAGTTGAGAGTTTAAACAGGGTTCCGTTTGATTGATGAACACGGCGACTGTTACCTTCAACAGTGAATTTGAGACTGGGGTCAAATGTCATTGAGTAGTGCCATAAAATCTGACAGTTCTTGTTCAGTTCCTTCCCATTGGCAACAAAAAATGTCGTCAATATATCGATACGTAGAGGTTAGCATAGCATTGGAGAGAATGATGAAATGCCTATGTATGTTATGTTGTGAATTTGAACATGAATGATGTCCCTATTTAAGAAATACTCTGATGTTTTTTTTCGTACGATGTACCTAATGATTAATGAAGACTTGCTCGGTAGTTCTATGTCCTCGTTGTGGTTTTACAGACGTGTTCAATGTGTCTTATTTACACACTTTATTTGAATGTTTATTAAATGCATATTGTTATATTTGTGATGCAAAAACACATATTTGTTTTTCCTTCGCCTCCAACCTCTTTCGATGTGTGGAACGGATGTGGGTGGGGCTAGGTCTACATAAGGGTGCTAATTTTTTAAAAAATCACAAAAGCTCTGACGAAGGCCGTGAGGCCGATACGTAAAGCTCTGATGAAGCTCTCACTTTGTCATTATGGGGTATTGTGTTCAGATGGGTGAGAAAAAAAAAATATTTCATCAATTTTGAATTCAGGCTGTAAGTCAACAAAATGTGGAATAAGTCAAGGGGATGAATACTTTCTGAAGGCTCTGTAAAAGGGGATGCTGGCCTTCTAGGCAGAGTTGCAAAGAAAAAGCCATATCTCAGACTGGCCAATAAAAAGAAAAGATTAAGATGGGCAAAAGAACACAGACACTGGACAGAATAACTCTGCCTAGAAGGCCAGCATCCCGGAGTCGCCTCTTCACTGTTGACGTTGAGACTGGTGTTTTGCGGGTACTATATAATGAAGCTGCCAGTTGAGGACTTGTGAGGCATCTGTTTCTCAAACTAGACACTCTAATGTACTTGTCCTCTTGCTCAGTTGTACACCGGGGCCTCCCACTCCTCTTTCTATTCTGGTTAGAGACAGTTTGCTCTGTTCTGTGAAGGGAGTAGTACAAAGCGTTGTACGAGATCTTCAGTTTCTTGGCAATTTCTTGCGTGGAATAGCTTTCATTTCTCAGAACAAGAATAGACTGACGAGTTTCAGAAGAAAGTTCTTTGTTTCTGGCCATTTTGAGCCTGTAATCGAACCCACAAATGCTGATGCTCCAGATACTCAACTAGCCTAAAGAAGGCCAGATTTATTGCTTCTTTAATCAGGACAACAGTTTTCAGCTGTGATAACATAATTGCAAAAGGGTTTTCTAATGGTCAATTAGCCTTTTAAAATTATAAACATGGATTAGCTAACACAACATGCCATTAGAACACAAGAGTGATGGTTGCTGATAATGGGCCTCTGTACGCCTATGTAGATATTCCATTTAAAATCAGCCGTTTCCAGCTACAATAGTCATTTACAACATTAACAATGTCTACACTGTATTTCTGATCAATTTGATGTTATTTTATGTAGATTTTCCATAAAAAATCAGAGGAGGAAGAAGAGGAAGAGGAAGAAGAGGAGGAGGAGAGAGAGGAGGAGGAGGTAGAGGAGAAGCAGGAGGAGGAGGAGGAAGAGAAAGAAGAGGAGGAGGAGGAAGAAGAGGAGGAGGAGGAGAAAGAAGGGAAGGAGGAGGAGGAAGAGAAAGAAGAGGAGGAGGAGGAAGAGAAAGAAGAGGAGGAGGAAGAGGAGGAGGAAGAGAAAGAAGAGGAGGAGGAGGAAGAAGAGGAGGAGGTAGAGGAGAAGCAGGAGGAGGAGGAGGAGAAGCAGGAGGAGGAGGAGGGGCAATAATCAGAACTCATTACACCTCTGAACTATCTGCATCACTACCTCCTCCTCTCCTATTCCACCCATCCCCTCCTCCTCCTCTTCTTTCTCCTCCTCCTCCTCTTCTGTTCTTCCCCTCCTCTCCTCCTTGGGGCAATGCTCTCCTTGAGGAAGAGGAGAAAGAAGAGGAGGAGAGGCAATCGAGGGAGCGGATTGTCTCTCTCCTAACAAACACAGCATACACCACCACCCCTCCCAAACACCCTGCCACCAGCACCACCACCGCCAGTGTCATGGACCCCTTGGCCCCATCCAAGGTCTCCCTTTCTGGGCTTCCCACCGGACTTTCCCCCCTCTCCTGGAGCTCCCAGTCCATCAGGGGACCTTCGGCCCAGCTCTGCCCGAGACTGGGTGCTCTCTGCAGGTGGACGTGTCGGAGGTTGGTCCCCCTGTCCTGGTCCTCTCCTCTCTCTTTCTCTGGAGCTGCTCTCTTCTGGCGCCCCCCGCTGGAGATGACGTGGTGCTGCGGAAACAGACTCCGCTTGCCGACAGTGTGATTACGGCTGTTGTAGTTGCGGTTGCCATGGTCCCCGGAGCGAACGGTGTAGACGACGTGGACGTACCACTCGTGACCAGCAGCCACCTGATGGAAGAGAGAGGGATGAAGGGAGGAGAGACGGATGAGAAAGGAGCGATGTGGTTGTCCAACCTAGTTATCTTAAGATAAATACACTAACTGTAAGTCGCTCTGGATAAATGACAGAAATTGTAAATGTATATATGTAGGGAGGATAGGAGGATGGACCTTGGGAGGAGAGATGGAGAGGGAGATGGAGAGGGAGAGGGAGATGGAGAGGGAGAGGGAGAGGGAGATGGAGAGGGAGAGGGAGATGGAGAGGGAGATGGAGAGGGAGAGGGAGAGGGAGATGGAGAGGGAGAGGGAGAGGGAGATGGAGAGGGAGAGGGAGAGGGAGATGGAGATGGAGAGGGAGATGGAGAGGGAGATGGAGATGGAGAGGGAGAGAAGGAAGAGAGGAGGGAGAGGGAGATGGAGAGGGAGATGGAGAGAAGGAAGAGAGGAGGGAGAGGGAGATGGAGATAGAGAGGGAGATGGAGAGGGAGATGGAGATGGAGAGGGAGATGGAGAGGGAGATGGAGAGGGAGATGGAGATGGAGATGGAGATGGAGATGGAGATGGAGATGGAGATGGAGAGGGAGATGGAGAGGGAGATGGAGAGGAGAGGAGATGGAGATGGAGATGGAGATGGAGATGGAGATGGAGATGGAGATGGAGAGGGAGATGGAGAGGGAGATGGAGATGGAGAGGGGGTTTATATGTATGTAGTGGAGATTACAATTTTTTATTCAAAGTGAAAGCTTTGACTGGCTGACTGACTGGCTGACTGATTGACTGAATGACTGACTGGCTGAGTTGACTGAATGACTGACTGACTGACTGGCTGACTGACTGGCTGATTGAATGACTGACTGACTGACTGACTGTCTGAATGACTGACTGACTGACTGACTGGCTGACTGGCTGATTGACTGACTGACTGACTGACTGACTGACTGACTGACTGACTGGCTGACTGACTGACTGACTGATTGACTGACTGGCTGATTGACTGACTGGCTCATTGACTGACTGACTGACTGACTGACTGGCTGGCTGACTGACTGACTGACAGACTGACTGGCTCATTGACTGACTGATTGACTGACTGACTGACTGGCTCATTGACTGACTGACTGACTGACTAACTGACAGACTGACTGATTGACTGACAGACTGACTGGCTCATTGACTGACTGACTGACTGACTTAATGACTGACTGGCTGACTGACTTAATGACTGACTGATTGACTGACTGATTGACTGACTGACTGACTTAATGACTGACTGGCTGACTGACTGGCTGGCTGGCTGACTGACTGATTGACTGACTGACTGACTGATTGACTGACTGACTGACTGACTGGCTGAATGACTGACTGACTGGTTGATTGACTGACTGGCTGATTGACTGACTGGCTGATTGACTGACTGACTGGCTGATTGACTGACTGACTGACTGAATGAATGACTGACTGGCTGACTGACTGGCTGAGTTGACTGACTGACTGATTGACTGATTGACTGACTGACTGGCTCATTGACTGACTGACTGACTGGCTGAGTTGACTGACTGACTGACTGACTGACTGGCTGACTGACTGACTGACTGGCTGGCTGATTGACTGACTGACTGACTGACTGGCTGACTGACTGGCTGACTGACTGGCTGACTGACTAACTGACTGACTGGCTGACTGATTGACTGACTGACTTAATGACTGACTTAATGACTGACTGGCTGATTGACTGGCTCATTGACTGACTGACTGACTGACTGGCTGGCTGACTGACTGACTGACTGGCTGGCTGGCTGATTGACTAACTGACTGACTGACTGGCTGGCTGATTGACTAACTGACTGACTGACTGACTGACTGGCTGACTGACTGACTGACTGACTGGCTGGCTGATTGACTAACTGACTGACTGACTGGCTGGCTGATTGACTAACTGACTGACTGACTGACTGACTGGCTGACTGACTGACTGACTGGCTGGCTGACTGACTGACTGACTGGCTGGCTGACTGGCTGGCTGACTGGCTGGCTGACTGACTGACTGGCTCATTGACTGACTGGCTGGCTGGCTGATTGACTGACCTGGAAGAGAGGAGCTGAGGAGAGACTGAATCCGTCAGCATCAGGTTGAGAGACCAGGGGGAAAGCACCAGGTGTGTCCCCAGCCAGACGGGCCTCAAATCGGATACCTCCAAACTCTACCTCCTGGCTCTCCGGCTCAGCCTGGTCCTGGGAGAGGGAGGGAGAGGGAAGGAGGGAGAGGGAGAGGGAGGGAGAGAGGGAAAGGGAGAGGGAGAGAGGGAAGGAGGGAGCAAGAGAGGGGAGGGGGAGGGGGAGAGTGAGGGAGAGGGAGAGAGTGAGGTGAGAGGGAGAGAGTGAGGTGAGAGGGAGAGAGGGAGGTGAGAGGGAGCAAGAGAGGGGAGGGGGAGGGAGAGAGAGAGTGAGGTGAGAGGGAGAGTGAGAGAGAGAGAGAGAGAAACAGAATCCTGATGTTGGTTTAACAATTTTATAATGTTGATAAAGTACACACTACACACACACACACACACACACACACACACACACACACACACACAGCCCACACTGTTCCATACCAGTATCTTCAGCCTGTAGAGCAGAGACGAGGCGTCGGCAAGGCAACCGTACTCCCCGTTGCTGGGGCGATATTTGGGTACGTAACCGTCGGCGCCGGTACACAGGAAGACCTGCTGTATGTGACACTGGAAGGAGTTGCCTAGCGACTGGACAGGGTCAACCATCACGCGACCGTAGATCACAGCATCTAGAACGAGGAGAGAGACAGGTAGGATAACTAGTGATAAACCCCCTCATGGTGTAGTGATAAACCCCCTCATGGTGTAGTGATAAACCCCCTCATGGTGTAGTGATAAACCCCCCTCATGGTGTAGTGATAAACCCCCTCATGGTGTAGTGATAAATCCCCCTCATGGTGTAGTGATAAACCCCCTCATGGTGTAGTGATAAACCCCTTCATGGTGTAGCGATAAATCCCCCTCATGGTGTAGTGATAAACCCCCTCATGGTGTAGTGATAAACCCCCCTCATGGTGTAGTGATAAACCCCCCTCATGGTGTAGTTATAAACCCCCTCATGGTGTAGTGATAAACCCCCCTCCTGGTTTAGTGATAAACCCCCCTCATGGTGTAGTGATAAACCCCCCATCTGGTGTAGTGATAAACCCCCTCATGGTGTTAGTGATAAACCCCCCTCATGGTGTAGTGATTAAACCCCCTCATGGTGTAGTGATAAAAACCCCCTCGATGGGTAGGGTGATAACCCCCCTCATGGTGTAGTGATAAACCCCCTCATGGTGTAGTGATAAACCCCCTCATGGTGTAGTGATAACCCCCCTCATGGTGTAGTGATAAACCCCTCATGGTGTAGTAGATAAACCCCCTCATGGTGTAGTGATAAACCCCCTCATGGTGTAGTGATAAACCCCTCATGGTGTAGTAATAAACCCCCTCATGGTGTAGTGATAAACCCCCCTCATGGAGTAGTGATAAACCCCCTCATGGTGTAGTGATAAACCCCTCATGGTGTAGTCATAAACCCCCGCATGGTGTAGTGATAAACCCCCCTCATGGTGTAGTGATAAACCCCCTCATGGTGTAGTGATAAACCCCCTCATGGAGTAGTGATAAACCCCCCTCATGGGTGTAGTGATAAACCCCCTCATGGTGTAGTGATAAATCCCCCTCATGGTGTAGTGATAAACCCCCTCATGGTGTAGTGATAAACCCCTTCATGGTGTAGCGATAAATCCCCCTCATGGTGTAGTGATAAACCCCCTCATGGTGTAGTGATAAACCCCCCTCATGGTGTAGTGATAAACCCCCCTCATGGTGTAGTGATAAACCCCTCATGGTGTAGTGATAAACCCCTCATGGTGTAGTGATAAACCCCCCTCATGGTGTAGTGATAAACCCCCTCATGGTGTAGTGATAAACCCCCTCATGGTGTAGTGATAAACCCCCCTCATGGTGTAGTGATAAACCCCCTCATGGTGTAGTAATAAACCCCCCTCATGGTGTAGTGATAAACCCCCCTCATGGAGTAGTGATAAACCCCCTCATGGTGTAGTGATAAACCCCCTCATGGTGTAGTCATAAACCCCCGCATGGTGTAGTGATAAACCCCCCTCATGGTGTAGTGATAAACCCCCTCATGGTGTAGTGATAAACCCCCCTCATGGAGTAGTGATAAACCCCCTCATGGTGTAGTGATAAACCCCCTCATGGTGTAGTGATAAACCCCCTCATGGTGTAGTGATAAACCCCCTCATGGTGTAGTGATAAACCCCCTTATGGTGTAGTGATAAACCCCCCTCATGGTGTAGTGATAAACCCCCTCATGGTGTAGTAATAATAAACTACTAAACCCAACAGTACCACTACACCCCTGGTAGTCTACTAAACCCAACAGAACCACTACTAAACCCAACAGAACCACTACACCCCTGGTAGTCTACTAAACCCAACAGAACCACTACACCCCTGGTAGTCTACTAAACTCAACAGAACCACTACTAAACCCAACAGAACCACTACTAAACCCAACAGTACCACTACACCCCTGGTAGTCTACTAAACCCAACAGAACCACTACACCCCTGGTAGTCTACTAAACTCAACAGAACCACTACTAAACCCAACAGAACCACTACTAAACCCAACAGTACCACTACACCCCTGGTAGTCTACTAAACCCAACAGAACCACTACTAAACCCAACAGAACCACTACACCCCTGGTAGTCTACTAAACTCAACAGAACCACTACTAAACCCAACAGAACCACTACTAAACCCAACAGTACCACTACACCCCTGGTAGTCTACTAAACCCAACAGAACCACTACACCCCTGGTAGTCTACTAAACCCAAAAGGAGACTTTTAAAATGGGATTGATTGAAGAAGCAGTAAATATGTTGAATGATCGACTAATGAGTATGGAGAGCCTCACAGCCACGATTCAGAGTAACACGGCTCTTTATTTACTTAGTTAGGCCTTTAACTGTCTGTCCTCTACAAGTTTAGCTGGAATTTAGCCCGAAAGGGATTGAGAAACATAATTGGTTGTCGATTGACCTATGACATTGGCTTTACGTCTTGTGTTGCGCCGAATATCAGAATCTCAACAGCGACTGGAGAGAAGTGGTTCTCGTCCGAAGTACCACATCCCGATGGTGTAGACAGAGCCGTCAGAACAGTATTCATACCCCTTGACTTATTCCACATTTTGTTGTTTTACAGACTGAACAACAACAAAAAAATACAAACAACAATAATCACCCATCTACAGTACACACAATACCACATAATGACAACGTGAAAACGTGTTTTTAGAAATTGTTGCAATTTTATTTAAAATTTAAATACAGAAATATCTCATTTACATAAGTATTCACACCCCTGAGTCGATACTTTACAGCTTTGAGTCGTCTTGGGTATGTCTGTATCAGCTTTGAGTCATCTTGGGTATGTCTGTATCAGCTATGAGTCGTCCTGGGTATGTCTGTATCAGCTATGAGTCGTCCTGGGTATGTCTGTATCAGCGTTGAGTCGTCTTGGGTATGTCTGTATCAGCTTTGAGTCGTCTGGGGAATGTCTGTATCAGCTATGAGTCGTCTGGGGTATGTCTGTATCAGCTATGAGTCGTCTTGGGAATGTCTGTATCAGCTATGAGTCGTCTTGGGAATGTCTGTATCAGCTTTGAGTCGTCTGGGGTATGTCTGTATCAGCTTTGAGTCATCTGGGGTATGTCTGTATCAGCGTTGAGTCATCTGGGGTATGTCTGTATCAGCGTTGAGTCATCTGGGGTATGTCTGTATCAGCTTTGAGTCATCTGGGGTATGTCTGTATCAGCTATGAGTCGTCTGGGTATGTCTGTATCAGCTTTGAGTCATCTGGGGTATGTCTGTATCAGCGTTGAGTCATCTGGGGTATGTCTGTATCAGCTTTGAGTCGTCTGGGGAATGTCTGTATCAGCTATGAGTCGTCTGGGTATGTCTGTATCAGCTTTGAGTCGTCTGGGGAATGTCTGTATCAGCTATGAGTCGTCTGGGGTATGTCTGTATCAGCTTTGAGTCGTCTGGGGAATGTCTGTATCAGCTATGAGTCGTCTGGGGTATGTCTGTATCAGCTTTGAGTCGTCCTGGGTATGTCTGTATCAGCGTTGAGTCGTCCTGGGTATGTCTGTATCAGCTTTGAGTCGTCCTGGGTATGTCTGTATCAGCGTTGAGTCGTCTTGGGTATGTCTGTATCAGCTTTGCAAATCTCGATTTGGGGATTTTCTCCCATTCTTCCTTGCAGATTTTCTCAAGCTCTGTTAAATTAGATGGGGAGCGGCAGTGAACAGCAATCTTCAAGTCTTTCCAAAGATTTTCAATGGGATTCTGGGCTTTGGCTGGGTCACTCAAGGACTTTCACATTCTTGTTCTGAAGCCATTCCACCACTGCTTTGGCTGTATGCTTGGGGTCATTGTCCTGATGGAATGTAAATCTTCACCCCAGTCTAAGGTCGTTTGAACTCTGAAGCAGGTTATCTTCAAGGCGTTTGACTGTATTTGGCTCCGTTCATTGTTCCCTCTATCTTTACCAGTCTCCCAGTCCCTGTCGCTGAAAATAATCCCCATAGGCTGCCACCACCATGCTTCACGGCAGGGTTGGTGTTAGATGGGTGATGAGTTGTGTCTGGTTTTCTCCAGACGTAGGGCTTTCACGTGCCAAACTCCAGGCAGGCTGTCATCTGCCTTTTTCTCAGGAGTGGCTTCCGTCTGGCCACTCTCCCATAAAGCCCAGAATGTGTGAAGTGCTGTAGAGACTGTTGTCCTTCTGGTAGGTTCTCCGATCTCAGCCAAAGAACTCTGTAGTTCTGTCAGAGTGGTCATTGGGTTCTTGGACACCTCCCTGACCAAGGTCCTTCTTGTCCGGGTTTGTCAGTTTGGTCGGACGGCCAGCTCTAGGCAGAGTCTGGCTAGTTCCATATTTTTTCTATTTCCCAACGATGGAGAGACCATTGTGTTCTTAGAAACTTTCAACACTGTATAATGTGTTTTATACCCTTCCCCAGATATTTACACCTCATCACAATTATTTCTCCGAGATCTACGGACAGTTCCTTGGACTTCATGGTATAGTTTCTGCACTGTCAACTGTGGGACCTTTATATAGACAGGTGTGTGTCAAGGATGATCAGAGGAGATCGGATGCACCTGAGCTCCATTTGGAGTGTCATAGCAAAGGGGTGTGAATACTTATGTAAATTAGATATTTATGTATTTCATTTTCAATAGATTACGGGTTATTGTGTGTAGATGGGTGAGTTAAAAAATATATATACTTTGAATTCAGGCTGTAACAACAAAAATGTGGAATAAGTCAAGGGGTATGAATACTTTCTGAAGGCACTGTAACCTTTTCATAAGCGCAACACGGCTACAAGAGACAGGTTGGAATGTCTGACTTAAATAGGGGGACAAATCCACCTTTTATTCTAAACCAGTGGTGTTTGAATTTCTTGACAAAAATTCCCGGAACGTGATTGTTTGGTTGTGGGACGTGGGACAAAGGGCCAAAATAAGGGACTGTCCGACACAATCCTGGACATGTGGTCACCCTAGGGACAGAGTGAAGGGGGAGGGGAATAATTGAAGCAGTGTGTTTGTTCTAGGTGTCTGTGTTGTGTGTACCTTTACTAAAAGCTATGTCGTCATCCTGTCCGAATCCCATTGACCCATCAGACAGCCACAGTTCTCTCTTAGACAACAACACCAGGACTGTGTTCAGACTGAACTCTACTGGGACTGGACCACTAACCTGGAAAAGAGAGAGAGGACTTTTATTCTGAAACAAAGACTTTTATTTTGAAACGTATATACAGATTCCAGTGGGACTGGACCACTGACCTGGAGAGGTGTGGAGCGAGAGAGAGAAAGAGAGCAAGAAAGAGAGAGAGAGAAAGATAGAGATAGAAAGAGAGAGAGAGAGAGCGCAATAGTGTAGACGATCATAGTAATCACATGAATGTCCTGCTAAATATACACTATATATACAAAAGTATGTCGACACCCCTTCAAATTAGCGGATTCGGCTATTTCAGCCACATGTATAAAATCGAGTACACCGCCATGCAATCTCCATAGACAAACATTGGCAGTAGAATGGCCCGTACTGAAGAGCTCAGTGACTTTCAACGTGGCACCGTCATAGGATGCCACCTTTCCAACAAGTCAGTTCATCAAATTTCTGCCTCGCTAGAGCTGCCCCCGGTCAACTGTAAGAGCTGTTATTATGAAGTGGAAACGTCTAAGAGCAACAACGGCTTAGCAGCGAAGTGGTAGGCCACACAAGCTCACAGAACGGGACCGTCGAGTGCTGAAGCACGTAGCGATTAAAAATCGTCTGTTGCTACACTCACAACTGAGTTTCAAACTGCCTCTGGAAACAACGTCAGCACAATAACTGTTTGTCGGGAGTTTCATGAAATGGGTTTCCGTGGCCAAGCAGCTGCACACAAACCTAAGATCACCATACGCAAAGCCAAGCGTCTGCTAGAGTGGTGTAAAGCTCGCCGCCATTGGACTCTGTAGCAGTGGAAACGCGATCTCTGGAGTGATGAATCACGCTTCACCATCTGGCAGTCCGACGGATGAATCTGGGTTTGTCGGATGCCAGGAGAACGCTACCTGCCCCAATGCATAGTGCCAACTGTAAAGTTTGGTGGAGGAGGAAAAATGGTCTGGGGATGTTTTTCATGGTTCGGGCCCCTTAGTTCCAGTGATGTGAAATCTACAGCATACAAAGACATTCTAGATGATTCTGTGCTTCCAACTTTGTGGCAACAGTTTGGGGAAAGCCCTTTCCTGTTTCAGCATGACAATGCCCCCGTGCACAAAGCGAGGAACATACAGAAACGGTTTGTCGATATCGATGTGGAAGAACTTGACTGGCCTGCACAGCGTCCTGACCTCAACCCCATCGAACACCTGTGGGATGAATTGGAACACCGACTGCGAGCCAGGACTAATCGCCCAACTAATCCTCACTAATGCTCTTGTGACCTCACTAATGCTCTTGTGACCTCACTAATGCTCTTGTGGCTGAATGAAAGCAAGTCCCCACAGCAACAATGTTCCAACATCTAGTGGAAAGCCTTCCCAGAAGAGAGGAGGCTGTTATAGCAGCAATGTTCCAACATCTAGTGGAAAGCCTTCCCAGAAGAGTGGAGGCTGTTGTAGCAGCAATGTTCCAACATCTAGTGGAAAGCCTTCCCAGAAGAGTGGAGGCTGTTATAGCAGCAATGTACCAACATCTAGTGGAAAGCCTTCCCAGAAGAGAGGAGGCTGTTATAGCAGCAATGTTCCAACATCTAGTGGAAAGCCTTCCCAGGAGAGTGGAGGCTGTTATAGCAGCAATGTTCCAACATCTAGTGGAAAGCCTTCCCAGAAGAGTGGAGGCTGTTATAGCAGCAATGTACCAACATCTAGTGGAAAGCCTTCCCAGAAGAGTGGAGGCTGTTATAGCAGCAAAGGGGGGACCAACTCCATATTAATCCCCATGATTTTGGAATGAGATGTTGGACGAGCAGCTGTCCACATACCTTTTGGTCATATAGATTTCCACTTTAACCTTCATGGACAATAAAGTTTTAAAAACTTGAACTTGACTTGAACTCACCTGTTGGAAGCGTACGTCCAGGCTGAATGAGAGGGGGGGTCTAGGGTGGCAGACCGGGGGGTCAGTGTGGCCCCCCTCAGGGATCAGACAGGGGAGCAGGACCACCGTGTAGGAGCCAGAGTAATCACGTACCTGACACAGGTAGATATATATACACACACACACACACACACACACACACACACACACACACACACACACACACACACACACACACACACACACACACACACACACACACACACACACACACACACACACACACACACACACACACACACACACACAAGGGCTTGTAAGTAAGCATTTCACAGTAAGGTCTACACATCAAATGAAATGTATTTATATAGCCCTTCTTACAATCAGCTGATATCTCAAAGTGCTGTAACAGAAACCCAGCCTTAAACCCCAAACAGCAAGTAATGCAGGTGTAGAAGCACGGTGTACACCTGTTGTATTCGACGCATGTGACAAATACAATTTGATTTGAAGTGTGTGTGTGTGTGTGTGTGTGTGTGTGTGTGTGTGTGTGTGTGTGTGTGTGTAGTGTGTGTGTGTGTGTGTGGTGTGTGTAGTGTGTGTATGTGTGTGTAGTGTGTGTAGTGTGTGTAGTGTGTGTAGTGTGTGTCTGTGTGTGTGTGTGTGTGTGTGTGTGTGTGTGTGTGTGTGTGTGTGTGTGGACTCACAGCCAGCTGAGACACAAAGCTCCAGGTCTGCAGGGTGTGTGAGAGGGTGGTCTCAGACCGGACCAGAAATAGAGAGAACAGCAGGCCGGAGTGGGCATCTGATGTTACTACTGAGGACCCTGATACACCTGGGGGGGGGGGGGGGGGGGGAGGGGGGGTAGAGAGGGAGGGAGAGGAGGGGGTAGAGGGAGAGGGGGGGAGAGGGAGGGA
>NC_042964.1:1368819-1371865 GCF_901001165.1 Salmo trutta | reverse complement strand
CCTCTCCCTCCGACTCTCTCCCCATCATCTCCCTCCTCTCCCCCTCTCCCCATCTCCTCCCTCCTCTCCCCCTCTCCTCCCTCCTCTCCCCCTCTCCTCCTTCCTCTCCCCATCTCCTCCTTCTGTCTCTGTCTGTCTGTCTGTTTGTCTGTCTGTCTGTCTGTCTGTCTGTCTGTCTGTCTGTCTGTCTGTCTGTCTGTCTGTCTGTCTGTCTGTCACTGTCTCACACAACTTACATGCACATACACACACACAACCAGTACCCCCAACAACTCAACTCCGGTGGAGGAGAGGAGGCCTCCCTCCTCCCTCGTTTCCTCTGCTGAGGGACGGGGAAGGAAACATGCATGTGTTTAGGAGTCATCTTCAAGTAACAAGCCCTAGTCTGAAGGATTTAATGACTGATGTAAGGAAAGTGTTCGATTCTCCGGTGTCCTGGAGAGAAGGGGGGTTCGGAAGCTACTTCGGCTGCGTCAAGACTCCCGTAGTGTGGCAGACTACGCGGTATATTTTCGCACGTTTGAATCATCGAGGACTGTCAACTCGCCTCTTCTGGAGATCATGCAACTGGGCAGGGCTAGATTGTCTCCTGAGGAACACTTACATAGACTGAGCTCCATTCGATGGGGATCCATTGACCTTTTTGCCTGTCCACGACCATTCTCTTGCCTAGTCCTTTTTAGATTATTAAACATTGTAAGACTCCAACCATCTACTTCCTGTGTCTGCATCTGGATGTCGCCTTGTGCCATGATAACCCGTGATATATCGTCTGATTTACCACAGCTTTCAGACAATCAGCATTCAGGGCTCGAACCAAGTTTATAATTGTAAATAAATCAGGTGCTTAACTATAGACATATTCGAACAGGAGAGTTTGAGTGATGAAAGTTGGACAGTCATTTAAATCACTGTATTAAATATTAATAATATATATATATATGAACTGAATATGCTTGTCAACAACTGCCAGTGTTGTTGACAAGCATTTGTTCTAGATTGTGTTTTACCTGTTGTCACGCCCTGACCGTAGAGAGCCTTTTTATTTCTCTATTTGGTTAGTTCAGGGTATGATTTGGGTGGGCATTCTAGATTATTGTATTTCTATGTTGGCCTGATATGGTTCCCAATCAGAGGCAGCTGTCTTTCGTTGTCTCTGATTGGGAATCATATTTAGGCAGCCTTTTCCCACTGGGTTTTTGTGGGATCTTGTTTTTGTTAGGTATCTGTGTAGCCTGCAGAACTTTACGTTCGTTTTTGTATTTTGTTGTTTTGACGGTGTTCGTTTTAATAAAGGAAAAAATGTTCGCCGAACGTAACACCTGTAGTCTGACTACTGTTACCGTTAACATAATGCGTTCTAACTGAACGGCAATTGCGAAAGAGCCTTTGATTACTTCCAATTTAATTAACTAAACTTGTCCATTTAATATTTGCGTAATAACACAAGGCTACAACAACAATAAACTGAAGTTATAGACTATTTATTGAATCAGTTTGCCAGCTCCAGGTAGGCTACACAAATCAATTTGCAACGACTCCTGTGAAATTGTCATTTCAACATATTTATTGTATCAAATGGTATCCACCAAACTTCTGTGATTCAAATGTCTTTATTATTTATTATTATTTATTTATTACTTGATGGCCAACAGAGGAAAATGTTTCATTGAGGACTTTTCCCCTATAAAAAGAACCACGTGGTGAATGCACCAATCTGTAAGTCGTTCTGGATAAGAGCGTCTGCTAAATGACTTAAATGTAAATGTTAAAAAATGTCCACTGGGGGCAGCCCCCCCCCCCCTCCCCCGTACACCCAAGAACTGACTGAGCATCCATTAAACAACTTCGTTTCATGCCGTTTTCTTTAAGCAAAGTAAAAAAAAAAGATGAAGGGAAAAGGAAATCTGTACACTGCTCTTGATTGTATCACTGATCTTTAATAAGCTTTACGTATCGGCCTCACGGCCTTCGTCAGAGCTTTATATATCGGCCTCACGGCCTTCATCAGAGCTTTACGTATCGACCTCACGACCTTCGCCAGAGCCCCTGTGGCGTAAACATCAGAATACCATTTAGCACCTCGGAACGGATCTATGTAATGCGCTCTAGTGCGTCCAAAGTCGTTTTCTAGTGCTTTGTCTCCATTATTAATTGATGTGCATCCGTTCTAGCATATTAATCTGTTTTAAAAGAAAAAAGGTTGGAAAGTGCTGTCTCCATAAAGACAACCTAAATAGCGTACCTATAACTGGTAAAAATATGTCACCAAGTAGCACTAGATACTCTCTCCTCTAGCTCAGGTGACTCAGCCAATAGCTGTAGCGCTCTCTCAACACACACACACACACACGCACGCGCACACACGCGCGCACACACACACGCACACGCACACACACACAGCAGGACATCCAGATTAGGTTGTGGTGACCTCTACTGGTGAACATGTAAACTGCATTGATTTGAGCTGAGAGCAGCAGCCAAAGTGCATTGATTTAACTGAGCGATTTCATCCTTGGACACCAGTTTGTTGTCTGGGCTTCTTGCAGGTTGAGTTAGTTCAGTTTCTTTCTCCTTTTTCTGCATTCTAAAAACACGTGCAGGCCTTGGTCAAGATAGTTCTCTGAGTGTATGCCAAGTGTAATAATGTCTGTGATATCAAATAACTACTTTATTATCGATCCCGTGTGGCTCAGTTGGTAGAGCGTGGTGTTTGCAACGCCAGGGTTGTGGGTTCGATTCCCACGGGGGGGATCAGTACGGAAAGAAAAAAAAATTGGATGAAATATATGCATTCACTACTGTAAGTCGCTCTGGATAAGAGCGTCTGCTAAATGACAAATGTAAATTACGTGGATGTATTTTTATTACATTTTTTATTTATTATTTAACCTTTATTTAACTAGGCAAGTCAACAAATTCGTATTTACAATGAAGGCCTAGGTCCTAGTCGACCATGCAGTCGCTATAGCAACACTTCCTGGCACGCAAGGATAGTTAAAACTTTTGGCCTCGTTCCAATACTTGAGAACTGTCTCCTTTACCC